>NC_059383.1:11778800-11858800 GCF_019703515.2 Myxocyprinus asiaticus
GGTCTTTTTTTTTTTTTTTGGAGAAAAAATTAGACCAGTTTTTTGCAGTTAGACCACAGTGTGTGTGAATGGTTTTACATTTTAGTGTGGAAAAATTGCAGGCGGCAGCACAAAAATGTATCAGAGTTAACTCATTGTCATTGACTTTACATATGCACCTGCATGTGTGACTAGTTAAACAATTTAAATGGCTCACTAACAAACATTATGTAGTGATTGCACACCGACTCCGACGACAGTGAAACTAAATTTATTGTGTTCTGCTTTGACCCCCTTCAAAGTTGATGTATTCGCGTGGCGCACTGGTGGATCTGCTCATCAAGTCTAATGTGAGCCGTTACGCAGAGTTCAAGAACATTGGCCGCATCCTCACCTGCAGAAATGGAAAAGTGGAGCAGGTATGCAACAAATCTTTACAAAAAAAAAATCCTAACAGAATAAAAGAATTGTTGAAGAATCATAAAATCTAATTGTCGGGTCACCCGAGCCATATCAAGGAAACAGAATATCATAAAGAGATGTGGGTGGGCTCTTTTGAATGATGTCAATAAGAAACCACCCAGAACACCCTAGCAACTGCATAACAATGAGCTAAAGCCACTCACAACACCCTTGCATTGTGGCAATGAGTTTTGCATGAGCAAGCACCACTTTCTAGAGTAAAAATCAATAACAACAACACAAAAGTCCTGTGATGATTTTTTTTTTCTCATCCAAATATGCTGTTTAGCTTCAGTTTAAGATAACATGCTTTTCTGATGACATTGTTGTATTCGTATATGAAGGATTCTGGTTACTGGGGCAATTCGGCTAAGATAAAATGATTAAATAGATTTGCTGCTGGATTTATCCATTTCTATTTACTAATGTACCTGATAAGAGCATTGACGCAAAAAGTGTTTCTCATTTCACTAAAAACATTAAAAGCAGCATCGGAATGCCAAAACCATCTGTTTGAGTAATTTAGGGCTAAACATAAGCCCTTTTTCACACAATTGTTCCATCCCTGTCTTTTTTTGTGTGTATTCTAGATATAATGCATATTTGTACATGCACACATACGTATGCACATGCATGTCATTTTAAAGCAATTGTTCACGGTAAAATGTAAATACTGTAATCATTTACTCACCATTATTTTGTTCTAAACCCGCATGACTTACTTTCTTTTGTGGAACACAAAAGGAGCTGTTAGGCAGAAGAATGATTGTCTCAGTCACCTTTTACTTTCATTGAATATTTTTCAATACAATGAAAGGGGATGGTAAGTGTGGCTAACATTAACCCCCTCATTCCTGTCTGTTCCTCCGCTGAAGGTGCCTTGTTCGCGGGCTGATGTGTTTGCCAGCAAGCAGCTGACTGTGGTGGAGAAACGCATGCTTATGAAGTTTCTTACCTTCTGTCTGGACTTTGAGCAGCACCCAGAGGAGTACCAGGGTATGACCCCATGTGTTTCTCTCTCTGAGGCTCTCTGGTCCACATCAGACCTCAAAGATCAATCAGAGACATCTACTGCATATGTCATATCTTTTATACACGGTCATTTTAGAAGGCTGTCTCTGTGAATTAGAGAATTTTGAGCTTAAACACAAAACTGGACCATGTTTAATTTATTACTTTAAACATCTCTGCTCTTAATGTGCACTATTCATCATTGCACGTGCTTCTACAGAAACAAGTGTTTATTTTCATGATCTATAGCTTTCAAAAATTCCGCAGTGATTTATTTTTTTTTGTTCTGAGGTAACATAAGACTTGGGAAAAAGGTTGGGAAAAAATGTTATTATATATACAGTGTGTGTATACATATATACACATATATATATATATATATATATATATATATATATATATATATATATATATATATATAGTGTGTGTGTGTATATGTATACACACACACACACTGTATGTATATATATATATATATATATATATATATATATATATATATATATATATATATATATATACACACACACACAGTATATTATACCTTCCACAATCCAATGAAATCCCAATTTCAGTATGATGAAATCCAATAAAATGTATAAAATCCAGTAACACCCCGCATTATTTTTTGCTGAATACTTAGTTTCACATGGAAATAAGTAGGGATGGACAGTATAAAAATTAATATCAAATCATTTAAAAAATTTTTATTGATAATAATATCTACCAGAGTATAAATATTCTATGCTACTAAAAAAAAATAATGTCTCTTTTGTCTTAAAACTTAAACTTCTCAAGCTAAATTTTATTTACTTTAAATTAAACTTTAAATTTATTTGAAAACTTTAAAAATATATATTTTTTTGTCTGTGTAAGAAGTCCTGTAAATTGCATAAGTAAATAAAAGTAATAAGTAATAAAAAACGAAAACAAATCAGCATTATGTAAAAGTCCAAACAAAAAATAAGGCTTCTCTCATTTTAATCGTTTCAACCTGTATATTGCACATCCCTCTCATTCACATGTTGAATGCTTTGCAGATGTCTTGATTTCTTTAAAGCTTTAAATTGTTCGTGGTAATCATGAAGCCTTTCACTCCATTGAATTTCAGTCACACTAACATAAGGTAATTTGCTGCTTTTATGTTATTACAATGTTAGGCAACATGCTCTATTACCCTCTTTGAAAATCGAATAAGTCTTTCATTCATTCTGTCTAGTTTTCTATCTTTTATTCACTGACAGTGGCAGGCCTAGTGGGAGGTATTCCCACATATTCTCTTTTGAAACAGTAATAGATTTACAATTTATCTTCCTTTTAGACTCCTCAGAGAAACCATTTAGGGAGTTCCTGAAGACCAAGAAGCTGACAGAGAACCTGCAAGACTTCGTCCTGCTCTCCATCGCTATGGTGACACAGGAGACCCCTACGGAGGAGGGACTAAAGGCCACGCAGCACTTCCTGCGATGCTTGGGTCGCTACGGCAATACTCCCTTCCTGTTCCCACTGTACGGTCTGGGAGAAATACCACAGTGCTTTTGCAGGTAAACAATAAAAGATGCTCTTAATTGAATATAAAAGTTCAATTTCTTACAAAGTGAACCAGTTTGGACAAAAAAATTATTTACGTCATGCAAGGAACATTTACAGGTGCAATATCAAAATCTCTCAGTGAAGGCAATCAGGTCTTTTTAAAGGTATGATAAAATGAGTCTTCAACTTTTCCTTTAATTATCTTATTTAAAATAAGAGTTTGCTGTTATTTTAAAATATACTGTAGCTTTCTGAACTCTACTTTCTCCACACACACGCACGAAAAAAAATGCTTTTGTTGAACATTTGTTGAAAGTAAGCTGCAAATTCGGCTCATTCTGAATTTCTACAACGTTTTGACATCAGACTGCTGAATCAACATATTACTGCAGTTATCAACCTCTCCTATTTGGTGTTATAGAATTGAGAAGGAAGAGGGATAGATACCATTATGCCTAAATAGCAGAAAAAATTAACAATAACAGTAAAATTAAGTTTAATGTTCATTTTGAAACAACAACTCAAATGTTCATTCGCTGTGATTTGGCTATAGGCACGAGACCGTCTGGAAGTGAGCCCAGTTTAGAGCAAAAAATGAAATGAAAAAATTGATGATGTGATCTCTTTAAAACTCAGTTTTGAGGAGGCCTGGCTATTCGTCCTCCGCCACCCGGATTGAGGCGAGTCACTATGCCACCACAAGGTCTTAGAGCACATTGGGTATTGGGCATTCCAAATTGGGGAGAAAAGGGGAGAAATCCCCCCCCCCGTTTTGGTGTCATTTTTTAAAGTAGTTCTCACAAAAATTTAAATTGTCATCATTTACTCACCCTCTTGTCTTCCCAAACATGTATGACTTCCTTTTTTTCTGTGGAACATAAAAGGAGAATTATTTAAGAATTATAATGATCGTTTTTACAATTACAATAAATAAAGACTGAGGCTTTCAAGCTGTAAAAAAGGGATGCAATGTAAAAGTATAAAACGAATGAATAAATGAAACTAATCAACTAATTCATTGAAAAGATTTGTCTATTTGTCATGAATCTGTTATTTTTACTTCTAAAAATTTGACGAACTCCCATAAACATGCCAAGGAAAGCAAGGGCAGATGTCAAGATTTTCAGTGTATAACAGCATAAATAATGCTATTGTGTGGCTTCAGAAGACTTATATATACAGTCAATGAGTTGTATGGACTACTTTTGCTTTATGCTTCTTTTGTATCCATTTTTGTCCCCATTCTTTGTAATTTCATAGAAAATAAACCACTAGTACATTCTTCAATATTTTTCCTTTTGTGTTCCACAGAATAAAGAAAGTCATATGCATTTGGAATGACATAAAGGTGAGTAAATAATGACAGAAATTTGATTTGAGGGTGAACTGTTGCGTTAAGCTCTGTTTTAGCTCAGACACTTTCATCTCAGAGGGGGAAGGGAGGAAACGGACGGTTAGAAAGAGGAGGGTCAGAGCTCTGCAGGACCGTGAGTGTCTGCTTTTAGCACTTTGAGTCTGCTGGGAGCAGTACTGTGAAACGGTGCCACTTAAGAGTCTGAGTGGAATCATCATCACAGAAGCCACGAGCTGGCGTCAGGCCAGGTTACAGAGAACATTTCCCCAAAGACAGCAGAGCAAGGCAAGTGTTTATCTAAAAACGTACATATGACGCCGATCTCTGGTTTGAGTGTTGCGTGGAGCTCTGCTTTGACATACACATTCAGTTGATATACACAATGTCAAAAAGGTTGTACTGGTGATAGGGATGGACTATATAGCCAAAAAAATACATCCCAATATTTGTTAGGGCTGGGGAAAAAAATCAATTTTAAAATAGTCTCCAATTTGTTTTATTTAATATTAAAAATGAGTTCCACATTACAGCTTTTCTCTCTGAGAAGTTTTGTCTCTTTAATTCTTTACATTTAGTCCTTTTAATAGCGCTGCTACAGCCATCAATGCGCAGTTTGTTCACTGTCAGACATCAAAATCCTCTGCTTTGATGAACGTTCCTGTTATTATGCATAATACAAAAGTTTATTTGAGAGGTGTTGTGGAGAGTATTTGTCAGAAGTCATTCTGCAGATTCTGTCTGACACCACTTTAATAAATAGTTTAGCTGTATAAAGGCTTATCAAACTGTTGGATTCTGTAAACTACATGTCACGCCCCCGCAATATTTATAATCTAACAGCCAGGGTATTCATGTGCTGTGGTGGGTAAAACCCGCCACTGTCAAATAGAAATGCCGCTAGACACAAAGACGCGTGGTTGAATAAACACAACTGATTATATTTTGAAGAACAGACAAAAGAAATGATGGCGATGCGTGTGTCTGATTTGCTTTTTTTGTTCAGAAGTTAATTTGCGCTTTGGAAAGTCTCAAGGAATGCACAAATTGTGAGTTCTCACTTTTTGTTCTCTGTCAGTCATCTGGGAGCAGTTTGTAAGAATAGTGTTGAGCATGCTGCATTGGATTTCAGACTATCTCAGGATGCATATGCAAAGAACATGCAACGACATTGGGACTACAGGGGATGTGTGTCATAATTCAGTACAGCCCCAGAAATGGTTCTTGAACAAGTTTACTCTTTACCCTCCATTTGTATGATGCAGAATTATCATTGTGATAATAGTAATGGACCTTATTCACGCTAGCGCCATCTTTGATTTTTAATGGGAATGACAATGAGGCTGTGAGGGATTGACTTACAGTTTCTTCAGTGACACAAATGGTATAAAGCTGAATAAAGCTCCTAGATCACAACTGATTTTCCACAACTCATGCTGTCTGGAGTTCTCAGACAGATATTTTATCAATGTTTTGTCTACGGAACAATCCAAAAACCCTAACTCTATCCCTCACAGCCTTGTTGTCATTCCTATTAAAAATCAAAGATGTCGCTAGTGTGAATGTAGTCTATGGTAATATGTTATATTTTATATTCTAAAATAACTAAATTATTCGATAAGTTAAAATGATATAGTGTACATATTTATTTGTTGAATATAAATGGACATAATGCAGCATTATACATGGGTTCCTTTGCACTAACTAGTCACCTAGCTCAGACAACACACTGAATGGTCGATTGGTAGTTTTAAATTGGTGGTTTTGCACATCCCTACCTTTTACATGCAAATGATATACAGTACTGTGCAAAAGTCTTAGGCACATAAGATGTTTCACAAAAGCATTTGTCTTAAGATGGTTATTTATATCTTCAGCTTTAGTGTGCCAATAGGAAATATAAATGTTAGACTCCCAAACATTACTTTTGCAAATAGAAAAGATTAGAATAGAAGAACAGGGAGCCCTGCAACAGATGTCATGGCCCCCACAAAGCCCCTCACTGAACATCGTGTCTGTCTGAGATTACATAAAGAGACAGAAGTAATTGAGACAGTCGAAATAGATAGAAGAACTGTGGTGAATTCTCCAAGAAGCTTGAAACATCTGATCTGACAACCAAGAAAAACTGTGTCCAGGTGTACCTAGGAGAATTGGTGCTGTTTTAAAAGCAAAGGTGGCTACACCGAATATAGATTTGGCTTTTTTTGTTTACTGGACTTTGTATGACATTTAGTGATAAATGAAAACTATTTATGTCATTATTTTTGAAGACATCCTCACTATGCAACATTTTTCACAAGTGCCTAAAACTTTTGCACAGTACTGTATTACAGTGTCATATCAGACACAACTGTTCTTCAATAGACATTTCTTTCTGAGAAAAAGGGGTTAAAGTTTTTTTTTATCAAAACTTCAAATCACAATACCTACAGAATCGCAATATCGCAATACATATCGAATTGGCTAGGAAGTCTGTGGCAGTTCCCAGCCCTAATATTTTTCAGCCTTTTGATGATATTTCTCAATATTTATGTTTTTGCTCTGAAATGGCTTAAAAGGGTGTGTTTTCAGTCAAAAGGAACCATAATTTAGACCTAAGAGCCATTGTTGTAGATTAAAAATGTTTAATATAAGAGCTAAAGCATTACAAATCTAGGCTATAGTTTGAAATAATCAAGGCTTTCTACACAGTTTTTCACTAAATGAACACAGGGAACAATTATAATTATACATTTTCATTTAAATGCACTAAAATAACAATGCATAGCTATAAACTGAAATATTTACTTACATACAATTTTAAAAAGCATTATATGAAAAATGGCAAACAAACCTCCATGACAATATTTGAGGGATGCTGCAATCAAATGTGTTTGACGCAAACCAATTAAATTAGTTTTGAAACTTAATGGGCACATAAAAAGCGCATTACAGTCATTGTGATATTCACAATGTTATCGCCAGCAAAAATAATAGTGAATTTTTTCACCCAACCCTAAATGTTGAGAAACTTAAATAGATCAGACCAGTAAAAGAGATTATTGAGAGGGTAAAGATATTGTGAAATGTCATACAACACATGGAATATATCCTATTTGATCTGTTCAATTTGCTGATGATTCTTCTCTTGTTTGAAGCTTCTGAGTTGATTTGAACAGTTTTAGTCGTAAAGTAATCATGCTCCATGAAATGATTTTATTATTATGCTATGCAATGGCAACTTAACCCTCCACCTCACAATTTAAGCTTGATGTTGGAGAGATTTACTAATTTTAATGCGCCTCCTCGTCTGTGGAGCAGATTAATTAGCATTTTTGATTTCCATAGGTTCCCACTAATCACCCTTGCTGACATTCAGATAAGCACGCTAGTGCACCGAGGCGTAAACCCACCTGCAAACAGTCCATCATCTGGTCAGGGAATGCAAGAAACAGTTGTCGCCACTGACGTTTTTTTCTCCATGAATTAATACTAAAAATAATTTTGACTCGTCCTTTGTTTACTTAAAAAAAAATTATCTTGGAAGCAGTAAGTCTCTTAATGTACAATTGAAGAAAATGGGGCCAGTCCATATTATAATTTAATACATTAAATTATACACTGGTTCAAAAGTATAGCCACAAGATTTTAACACGTATTAACACGATTTAAGCGTGATAAAATCAGGGATTGACTAGTGTTACAGCGTTTACCAGATTACAGGGTATACCAGCATTAAATCATCATGACTATGAAGTTGTAATATTAGATATAACTTCACACAGATAGCTAGTAAGTGATTTTATCACAATAAAATAATGTTAACATCTTGTGGCTATACTTTTGAAACAGTGAGTATTTTAACGTGTACGGATTGGCCCATTCACTTTCATTGTTAGGGCCTCACTGTAACCTCGACTTTTTATTTTATATTTATTTATTTTTGTTAAATGAAGGATGATTTGAAATGATGTTTTTTTGTGGTGAACAACATGCTGGCAATAGAGCTTAATTTGCATTGAACCGGTTCAATGCAAGTTAAGATCAATTGACAGCATTGGTGGCGTAATGTTGATTACCACAAAAAAAATTATTTTGACTTTCCCCTCCTTTTCTTAAAAAAAAAAAAAAGAAGCATAAATTGAGGTTACAGTGAGGCACTTACAATGGAAGTAAATGGTGGACAATTTTTAAACATTAAAATACTCACTGTTTCAAAAGTATTGCCACAACACAAAGGATATGCGTGTAAACTCTTGCTGACTTTTTCTATGGAAAATTATAGACAATTTTACAACTCCATTTTACCAGGACGATGTAATGTCAATAAACCCTAAAATGACTGTAAAATTCCAATTTAAACAACTTTACTGCTCCAATAATACACAAGTTTTAACATAATTATTAATGTTAATGTAAATTGTAAGTGCTTTTATAAAATTATAAGCTTCACATTTTTGTGTTTAAACTTTTACATTTTTTAAACCAAAAATTGGCTCCCATTCACTTCCATTGTAAGTGCCTCACTGTAACCTCGATTTTTGCTTTTTTTGGAAAGAAAAAGGAGGAACGGGTCGAAATAAATTTTTGTGGTAAACATTATGCCACAAATGCTGTCTATTGAACTTAACTTGTATTGAACCTGGAAAATTTCTTTAAAGCAGTGAATCTCAACTCGGATTCAGGTTCTGATAAGGTTGCGAACAGAAGTGGAAAAGCAATGCTAAATGCAGATGTCGACATGGACAGGTTGCATGACATTTTCACATCCTCGAAAATCATGAGTAAAAGTATTAAGGTAAAGAATACTATGGTAATGGTTCGATCCAAACCACATTAATACAGGTTTACTTGCAACAAGGATGTGTATGGTGTCATTTTTATATCACCAGAACTTGAATTTGAAAAAGCCTCTGAATTCATGATCTTGAAAAAAGACTGGGTGTAATTTGATGTTATCGAAAAATGTTGCTGTTAATTTGTAATATTTGAAAATATTTTGTGTGAATTCACCTCAAAACAATTCAGGTTGTGAAATTCAAGTTTTTATTATTTGAGTGGTGGATTTCAGGTCGTGAAATTCAGGTCTCAATATTCAGGTTGTTGAATACGAGTTGAGAAATTCAGGTGGCAAAATTCGAGGATGACATCCGGGAATGCAAGGAAGAGCAAACGAACGCTGATGTAATCCACCTCTCTCTCTTGGACATTCGCAAAGCGATGGAAACAGCTCAAAACAGTCATTTTAAATGAATGAATGAATGAATATATACAGTATATTATTCATACAGTATATAGACGTAAATATATATATAGCCTACATTATTAATAATGTGCAAAACTTCTTGTCTTTGCTCCTTGGCAATTCACATTGAACGAATCTGCTGAAAAGGCAATTCAAATTATTCACATGCACGCATACATGACCAGATAACACAATCCCCAGTTGATACATAACACTGGCCAATCTCAGTGGTACATCACAGTAAACATCTTTCATTCAGAAGTTTCAAATATTTTTGTGTTGTTTTGTTGTTCTGATTAAAATACAAAACGTCTGTGATGATCATGTCTGTATGAATGTAAGAGCTGCTTTTAACTCATGAAGAAAACACAAAAAGCAAAACTAATGTTTACATTGTAGTCTGGCGGTGTGAATAAAGTCTGTGCTTCATAATCTTATGTGTTGTTTACTGAGCAACATTAGTATATACACAAACAATATACTGTAAATTGATATTATAGTGCTTTATTATTATTACAATGTGTTACAATCATGACATACCATAATCTTGGTGTTATGAACTAGTATTCATTAATGAGCATATATTATATGCACGGATTGAGTGTATAGGGAATTAATATAATAATACCTAATTAATAATAGCTACAGCAAATGGCAGAGAATACTTTATAGACCTCTGTATTATTATTATTATTATTATTATGTTTTTTGTGTGTGTGTGTGTGTGTGTGTGAGATTGTTAATACTTAAAAGAAAATGTGAGGAAGAAAAAGACTGACATTTGAGGTTAAATGACTCATGTAATGATCACTTTTGATCTTTTACGCATGCATTATATGCAAAACAAAAGAAACTATAATGGAATGCTGCTGTATAATTTTAGTAAGGGGTACAATGCAAATGCACCTGTTACAGAACACTTTTCTAAAGTATATAAATGGAGCCCAGATTTGTATTATCATGAAGGTACGTGGTCTGCCTGAAAATAAACATAATATAGAAGACATTCACAAATCATCAGTAGTCTACATATGTAATACATATGAGGTTAGACTATCCAGAATTTTGAGAAAAATATTAAAAAGCAAGATGGCATGCTAACTCAAGCAATCCAGACTGGTAATGTAAAGAATTAGGAACAGAATGTGCGTTGTACATTCGAAGTTCACTATATTTTCATGAAAGTGAAATATAATTATAATAAATATTATCAAACAGCTGAGACATGCAACACACACAAAACAGGTAAAGGCGGCTGTTGATTCAGTCAGCCATAGGTCTGTATTATTTCACTTATTTACAGTAACAACAAGAGGTGGCTATATACCCGATTCATATTACCTTGGATGTAATGATTAAACACACTCTGTTGTTCTTTGAAGACAGAGAAATTAATAAAAAATAAATAAAAAAAGTATATATATGTATATGTTCAACCATTTTTGATCTCACAGTCGTTTAACAGATATATAGAAATATATCTTTTTATTTTTTTATTTATTACTTAATACTTCTGGACTACAAATGTATTATTTTTATTTTATTTATTTTTTTGCAGACTTGCAGTTAAAAAGAGGTAGTTTGATTATTCGTTTCCACTGGTAAATGTCCTTAATGAAATAAGGTTCTTGATGAAACTTGCTGTTAGGTGAAGGATCCAGTTTACTGATTAAGTTGATCTTTTCTTCAAAACGCATTAAAGAAACATTATAATAAGTATTCCTAAAGTATACATTTTTGTGGTTTCACAGTGTTGTTGTCACAGTTGTTTAAAATTACATTTTTGAGCTGTTTCCATCGCTTTGCGGTTGTCCGAGAGATATGGATTACATCAACGTTCGTTTGCTCTTCCTTGCGTTCCTGGATGTCATCCTCGAATTTTACCGCCTGAATTTTTCAACTTGTATTCAACAACCTGAATATTGAGACCTGAATTTCACGACCTGAAATCCACCACTTGAATAATAAAATCTTGAATTTCACAACCTGAATTTTTTTGAGGTGAATTCACACAAAATATTTTCAAATATTAAAAATTAACAGTAAACATTTTTGATAACATCAAATTACACCCAGTCTTTTTTCAAGATCATGAATTCGGAGGCTTTTTCAAATTCAAGTTCTGGTGATATAAAAATGACACCATAAATGTGTTTTGAATGAGAGCATGAAAAAACAAAGAGATATTTAGAAACGAGACAAAACTGTCAATTTTCCGGTTAAGCCTTTGTCTGGTTAATGTTGTCAGATCTATGGTGATCATGGGAATATTAGTACATTTCCATGTTTAATTTTAAAGGTTAAGTGTCATTTCTACACGTCTAGAATTACCAAATGAAATTCCAAAAAATAATGACGTTTTCATACAAGTTTCTTGAACACTCCCCCATGTGTCATTTGTTGGACAAGGAGACAGTCCTGCCCCAAACACACACCATTGATTGTTCCACAGTGTTTACACTTTTTGGGAAAATTAACCTGCTTTTTACATAGTGATAGGAGAAAGTATATTAATATTGAATCAAATTACACAAATCACCTTGAAGGACATTTTTGTTTACTTTTGTAAACGGTTTCGATACTGTGTTTGAGTCACTACTTGATGTCCAATGTAAAATCTGGGTCCTTGACACACAAAAATTACAATTCTGTCATCATGTTGTTCCAAACCCATATGACTTTCTTATGTTGAACACAAAATCTGATATTTAGGAGGACGTTAGGGACTGTTAGTCTCAGTTCCCATTCACTTTCATTGTAGAAGTGAATTGTAGCCTATTGTCACATTTCTCCTCTTGTGTTTCACAAAAAAAGTCATACAGATTTGAAATAACAGATTTGAGGTGAATAAAAGACTAAATAATTAATATTTTTAAGGGTGAACTAGCCTTTTAGGCGAAACACAGTGGAGAACCACTAAATAGTCTAGTGCGATTTATACAGTTACAAGATGTCAGATTGGACAAGTGAGTCTCATAGAGAAATAAAAGCAAGAAATGAAGTGCTACAAAAAAGATGACAAGAGGAAAAAGAGATCAAAGACAAGGAGAGGATATGTGTGAGAAAATGGACCTCAGAGGGGACAAAAGCGAGGGATTGAGAGACAAAAGTCAGCAGGAGAACGAAAGCGAGGGAGACGGCTTCATTCATCAAGCTGATACCTGCTTGCAGGTGATAGATGGATATATGGAGGTGCAAACTCAATAATGCTCACTCGCTCGGGTTATTCACAGATCAGCGAGCAGCTCCGCTAATATCGTGATGAAATGCTTTACTGTCCTCACCCGCATTATCCCTCAAGTTTTGACAGCGGAGACTTTTTAATTTCTAAATAACCTCTGGCACTCTGACTGCCGTCTTCCGTCTTCTGCGCCCTGTTCTGGTTCCTCAGTTTCAGTCGCTAGGATGTTTTGGAAACGATGTGATCCATTCAACCCGGTAAACACAATTTTGTCGTGACAGGTTATGATTTGCACCTGCGATCACGATGCTCCAATCAGACAACAGTCAAATAGAAACAGATTGAGAGGACGGGGAAATGCATTAATTAGAGGCGATGATTGTCTTCACGGCATTCCCTCAAATATCACATTTCCTCTCTGTCATTCGTTTCCCTCCCCTGTTACCGCGTGTTCTTGGGGAGCAATAAACATTTAATTTATTCAGATCTAAACAGGATTTAATTTTCAAAGAGTAGGGCCTGCCAGCCAGCGTGCCGCTTTGTTTTCTTTTAATTATTGGCCAACCATTAGCCCCCCGCTCGGGCTTCCAGCACCCTAGATTAAACGTGAATTTGCCAGCAATGAACTTGACAGGTAAGAGGTCTTTGCTGCAGGTGGTAATTTTGTTTGTTTAGCATCTCCTGCACTGTAAGGGGATTTATTGTTGACGCACACAGAACGCTGATCAAATGTTCTCTTTTTCAGGGGCCTCCCATGGGCGCTCAAATTTTCCCAAAACCTGGTTTGGCTTTTATGATGGGGGAGTGTGTCCAAACGTGGCAGCAATTTTTTGTTTCGATGTGTAGCCTTAATCAAATGAGTGAAGCTTTTCTTCCCTTTCTTTAATAGACTGAGATCTAACAGGTCACAAGGGATGCATTCAAGATCTTTTAGATTAATGGCTGCAATTCCAGTCCATTATTGACTATCTGTTTTGTTCCTTTTGTTTACAGCGGGTGAGCTGTAATTTTTGGTTTCTCATCAAGAAACACTTTGTGATTATGATTCTTTTCTTTTTCTCCTTTTTTATTTTTTCCCTCAAAGAGATCATGACCAGTAGGAAATGTAATGGGATAATACATTTTTGACTCTGGGATTAGATATGTAAGAATTTAAATGTAAATTAGTTTAGGAATCTTGGCCGCATTTGACCACCATTATATGAAGGATAAATGACAAATGATCAGATTAGAAATCTGAATAAAAATTCTCCACCATTAAATATGTAATATTTACAGGCTTGTATCTGCTCACAATTTATATTTAGGCTGTGTATCACCAACAACGTCACGATATGTATCACGATACCAAGGTCACGATACGATACTTATCACGATACTGGTCAATTTTTAATTACATTTATTTTGAGCAGAATTTAATAACAGTAACATCTGTTTACTGTACACTGAATAACAGTACAGAGAACACTCTACATTTTATGCCATTCAGAACACAAAGTTGTAGTGTCAAATAATTTGGTTCAAATGCTGAAGTGTGTGACATAAAGCTTAAGGATTAAACAACACAACACTTAAACCATAAAAATATAAACTATAACAACTTAAACTTAGTGTTCTCCAACTACTCATTTTTAAACTCCTAGTGTTTAACATTTTGGTTTCAAGTGTTGGAATGTGCACCAAATTCAGTTCTTCACAAAAATAAATGTAGAAATCCTTGTATGTACTAGTTTAAGGCATTTTCATATTTTTATTTAGAAACAGCAGTTGATCAACATGCTTCAGGTTAAGAGCACTCCTCTTAGCTGTAATGATATCTCCAGCGGTGGAGAACACCCTTTCTGCTGCTACACTTGAACCAGGAATGCAGAGGGTGTATCTTGCCAAGTTTGACAGTAAAGAGAAAGCAGGCTGGTGCTCCTTCCACCAGATGAGTGGATCCCCAATATGAGGTAATGGCTCTGTCTCTTTGTATCTCTAAATAAATCCTCAAGAGCACAGGTGGAGTCCACATTCTTTCACTTGCAGGGTGGGGACAGATCTTTCTCTTAATTCTTTTGTTCTGGTTCATTGTTTGAATTCTGAAATAATCATAACATGACATTGTAGTTAATACATTTTATAGAACTCATATTTTGTAGACCACATTCATAAATACATAGGAAGAGAATAACACATATAGGCAGTTTAAAATAATCTATAAGATTAAGTGAGAAGACATTAACTAGCATTAACTGATATAATTAACATTAACTAAATTAGTTTTCTTATAGTCTAACTCACCCTCGCAAGTGAAATCCGCGATGCCTCCATTGCCATGTTGGAGTAGACCTCCTGTCTGTTCTCCTCTTTCAAAAAGGGCAGTTCTTTGAAGTGTGGATCCAGTGTTGAGGACATATCAAGAAGGGGCATTTCGCTCTCATATCTCTTCCCCAGATATCCAGATACGGCGATTTTTATGTCCCGTGTCACTGCTGAGTCAGTTGTTTCGATTCGAGTCCCATGACTTAACTGAGCATGCAAAGGTGATATAATAGAAACCGTAGGGGTTTTCTCCTTGGACATTGCGTGAGTTGCAGCTTTAAGTGGCTTCAGGGCATTTATTACATCTTCAGCACAGGTTATGTCTGCTTCTGTTAATGTCCACAGATCTTTGGTATTTTTCCGCACCTTGTTTGAGAGTAAAGCAGCGCAAATTGCGAGCTGTTGTTCTATAAATCGCTCCAACACGTCATTGGTGCGGTTCCACCTCGTGCAGACATCGGTCATCAACTTATGCTCAGGAAGTCCAAGTAACTTTTGCTTCTCATTCAGGACATGGCAGCCAATTGTGCTTTTCCTAAAAAATGCTGTGATGCTCCGATCTCTTCCGAGAATACGGGAAACTGTTGGTAGCTTCAGAGCCTGTTGAGCAGCCAGTTTCAAACAATGCGCAAAGCACATCACATGAACTAGTTTGGCCATCTCTGCAGCTACTGACATGTTAGATGCATTATCAGTCACCAGTACAGGATCTTTGTATTCTATTCCCCATTTATGCATCACACAATTTAGCAAATCTGCCATGTTCGCTCCAGTGTGATTGTCAAACATTGCTTTAGTCTGTAGAACATTTGAAAGTTCCCATTCTGGAGATATGTAGTGGCTGGTTACTGTAACGTATGATTGAGTTGCTCTTGACGTCCACGCTTAGCAGGAAATGGAAACTCTGTTCGCTGAAGAGAGTGACAGTAGGACGTCTCGCTTAACTTGATCATACAACTGGGGAATTGCCGTTTCTGTTAAGAACTGAGGTGTGGGTATTGTGTTGCGTGGCTCACACTCTTGAAGCAATTGTCTGAAGCTCGTATTCTCGACAACGCTGTATGGCCGTAAATCCTGACATATGAAGCGCATTAATACAATTGTTATCTTTTGAGCAAGCTGAGACATTGGTGGGAGTTTCGAGATGATATAATCAGGCAGCGTTGGTTGCTTCTGAGACGACAAGTGTGTGCTGCTACCTGTTGCAGCCAGGGCTGGTTGGTCTGGATGGTGTCTTAACATATGCAGATGGAGATTCGTTGTGTTTCTGCAGTACTTAACTTTTGTTTTGCAATACTTGCATATCACGTGAGTCATGTCTAATGTGTTACTCTCCGGTTTAGTTAAAAGCCAAAATTCTCATATTTTTGATTTTAGCTTTGCCGGCGGTGGCAAAATCCTCTTATCCATTTTTGAAATTAGTGCGCTGCTACTGCCCACGTTGTTAAAATGGTGGCCAATTGGCCTTGCGCATGATAATTGGCTACCTTTTGTCGTCGTATCGATATTCTGAGCACAGCCCTAATTTATATGTAAGGGATTTTAGCTCAAGAAGGGGATTATGATTAATTCGGGGGAACATTTAAATAAAGTATACATCTGATCACTGCTATGTTGAGTTGATATGACGCATCTGTTAACTCTTTAGAGTAATCCTATTCTCATGGCCATCGAAAATATCACACATACACTGGCGACCAAAAGTTTGGAATAATGTACAGATTTTGCTCTTATGGAAAGAAATTGGTACTTTTATTCACCAAAGTGGCGTTCAGCTGATCGCAATGTATAGTCAGGACATTAATAACGTGAAAAATTACTATTACAATTTGAAAACAAATTTCAGAACTTCTTAAACTACTTCAAAGAGTTCTCATCAAAAAAAATCCTTCACGTAATGTACACCTTTGTATGAAATCTTGTATGAAGTTTTTTGGCTATTTCAAGCATTGTATAGCCTTCATTCCCCAAAACAATGATTGACTGACGAGTTTCTAGAGAAAGCTGTTTCTTTTTTGCAATTTTTGACCTAATATTGACCTTAAGACATGCCAGTCTATTGCATACTGTGGCAACTCAAAAACAAACACAAAGATAATGTTAAGCTTCATTTAATGAACCAAATAGCTTTCAGCTGTGTTAGATATAATGGCAAGTGATTTCCTTGTACCAAATTAGCAATTTAGCATGATTACTCAATGATAAGGAGTGATAGCTGCTGGAAATGGGGTCTAGATTTGATCAAAAATGACTTTTTTCAAATAGTGATGGTGCTGTTTTTTACATCGGTAATGTCCTGACTCTACTTTGTGATCAGTTGAATGCCACTTTGGTGAATTAAAGTACCAATTTTCTTCCGAAACAGCAATAATGTGTACATTATTCCAAACTTTTGGCTGCCAGTGTAACACAGAACGCAGATTTTTTTAAGAATCAGATTATCAAAATATAACACAGTCAAGTTCTCTTTGAATACAAACAAGACTTTATTTCTAATCTACAACATAAAAACTAAACTAACACGCATATACAAACGTAAAACAGGCTGGTGAGTGAGCTGTAACAGAAGATGAATGAAATGGTCTGTAACAGAGAAAATGTAACTTTATGGAATCTATAGACCATGCCATGGACCATTGATACTTCATTAGTATACCGCGATTTGCAATCGGGTTACTCAAAGTATTTAAATAAAACACCAGCACTTTCTAGCAAAAGTCTGGAGGTGTACTTGCGTTTTGTTGCGTTGCTTTGGTTCTTTGGCTGGGTCAGTAGAAAGTTCTGGTTGTTCCATCGATGTTTTGGACCTCTTTATGATCGTGGATGCTGGGTAGTTCAGTGCTGGAATGATCAGGTGGGGCTTTGAAGCAAGGCCTCCCGCAAGGGAGACTCGCGACTCCCCGTCACGTATGTGAGTCGTTGCGCAGAGAAGAGAACTCTTTTTGGAACTTTGCATTCCGAGCTTTCTTGAACTCAACATTCTGCAGAACCTGGGCAGAGGGGCGCCAAACGAAGCCAACCGAAGGAGGGCTAAGAGCCAAGAGGGAAGAGAAGAGGGGAAGATGTGGAAGAGAAGAGGGAAGTTCATCCTAGGTGGGGAAGTTTTGTTGAGTTGAGGTTGGTCGCACCCCAAAGGTGCTTTGAGCCAATCGGTGTCTTTTCAGATACCATGTGATCGTCTCCCTGTTCCTCCTTCTGAAGGTGATTAATGAGTCTTTGTTCTTAAGGTTTCTGTTTCACGCTCAAAAGTGGGCAATGTTTAATCATGAACTTTTATATAATGAAATCGCTAAGAAATATTAGAAAATATCCTTCATTAGCATATGAGACATGGAAAATGAAACAACGATAGTAAATATGACATACTTTCATGAATATTCAACATGCAAGTTACAAAACTTGTAAATACCTGAATAAAAATCATAATGGTTAATTCATTGGTTTTACAACATGGATAATACATTACACTTTATGAAAAACATAATTGTCAGGGTTATTATCAGGCTAAACCTTGAATGAAATTCTCATTCTAGGCACTCTGGCGGATTATGTGCAGGATAAAATTACAGTAAAGTAAGTTTTGCGATCATGTCAAAGTTCCTGGATTAAGATGAGATGTCCTGATATGTGTATACACTTCAAAAGTTCATTTTGTACATTTGAAGTTATGAGCAGAGCATTAGTTTTGTGTCCTGCTAAAAAGATAATACAAAGGGATAATTTCAAAGAAAGCCTGCTTTCCTAAGTCTTCAAACTCTTTTGTCTTGGATGAGTTTTAGCATATGACAGTCAGGCATTCCATAGGAAATGTCTCATGCTCCCTTATTAGTTTAATTTAAGTGTAGCGAATTGTTTATATCGAAGGACAAAGGAGTGTCTTAGATTTCTATGGCAACCATGGGGGTTTCTTCAGAAGAGTCTCTTGCAGGTGGTCGAGATGGCCATGTCAAGTGATTACCATTAAGTGTGGGGGTGTTTCCTGATTTATAACATGAGTGAGGAGGGGTTTGAAGGAAGGTTATGTGCTATCCTAATAAGTTTCCTTTGTTCAGATGATGGTTCAGAATAAACAGTTGTACATTCTTACAGAAGGTTGATTCAGACTTTAAGGGCACCATCTTGGCAGAGTCTTTAATTTATGATGTTGAGGAATTTTTGGGTGGACTATAATTTATCTTACTCTTCTTCTGTTTCCGAGATCCTCAGATCTTACAGCCCCTTGTCCTGGAAGGAGGATGTTTGCCCCTGTTAAGTAGACACCTTGGAGGTTTATAATACCTGGAGTGAGCAAACCTTCAACATTACCATTCATCTCAATGGAAGTTGCTCGGCTGGTGCATGCAGCTGAAGAAGTGTGCAACCTGCATTTTGCCATTTTTGCAGTTGTGAAAAAAGTTATGTTTTTTGTAGTTTTTTTTGACAATCATCTGAGCCGTAAATGCAATGTAACTAATCACTCTGGAGCTGCATGAAAACTCCAGACAATACTAATTGGCTGAAGGCACCATAAAAATGCACCCACTCCCAATCTCTTCACTAGCGACTATTCTGAGCTGTGATGTCATAGCATAGTTGTGATTTATATATTGCTTGCGAAAAAATAATTATTTCGTCAGAATGCACGGCTGCTTTTGAATTGCCATTAATGATAAAACATGCTTTTTTGCCAGCATAATGATGTAGTTATGTTATCTACCAGCAGGGGATAACTACCAAAGTGCCAAAACCTGCCAAACCCTGACCCCTAGACATGTGTAATTAAATCTGTTTTGAAGTCTAAAGAGTCTTATTTTGAAGTAATATTTTTTTTTTTGCAAAGTGTTTTTATTTGACTCTCAATTGTTTTTGTTCAAAACTTGAAAGTTGTGTACTTACTCTACACCAGATAAGGCCGTTGACGGGACATAATCTGACGCGACACAATGGCTTGAGGCTGTCTATTTTTAAAGCGTCAAAGTGAACATTCTAAATGGTGCACCGACAGCACGGTCCAATAAGCTGAGAGCTCAAGTAGACTTCATCAACAATTAAATCGCAGAATAACCTGTATCATACTTTATTTCCAATGGAAATCCACTAGAGATGGGACAATATTGAATTTCGATATATCGCGAACCAAAAAAATTACAAACCATATTGAGGCAAAGCTCGATATTTCTATATTTTAAACATTGTTTTCTGTCCTTGTGATCATAAATGAAATGTCCCATCAAACATCATAATATCTCTATTGCTTGATTTTACCCCTACTGCATGATTTTTTTCCTACACTGTTTACAAGGTTTGCACAAGGTACTTGAAGTGCTTAAAGTGCTTGAATTTAGCTCTTAAAAATGTATGTACTGGAATACCTGATAAATCGTCTTGTTTTATTGAAAAGTGCTCAAGATTCAAATGGACCATTTCTCCATCAAAGATGAGATCCCACACTCCTTTCATTGAATAATGTGTCTTTTAAAATCCTTTCTGTTCTTTACAGACAGATAAAAAAGTAAAAATAGATATTAATTTTAACAACAATTAGCACAGATGCGCTTAAAAAATTAGACCTCTCTCATTAATAAATGAACCACAACACCTGTGCGAGTCTGTGAGATGCGCGTTAAACTTTTAAAGTGACAGTACCATTGTAGTGGTTGTTATACAAGAGAATGTAAACTTAATGTTATTACTTGTAAATTGTACACATTATTTCATACATTGACAGCTCATATCAATTAATATTATTTCTTGAAATTGCATATATATTAATGAAATTGCATATATATCCTAAAAATTTATGTGAAAGTGAATATTTATTTTTTAATAATTTGTATTCACTTTCACATAAATTTTCAGGACAGGTTCTTTTCAGTTCTATTGCTTGTTCTTCACCTGATCAGTCTGAATGTAGTCCACTATATTTGAAAGCTTATTTGTTTGTGATCTTTTCTTATAGAGAAAAGTATATGAGGAACTCTTATTATTTAAACTTTGAAGATTTATATTGTGTATTAAAGAACTTTATTTAGATGAGAAATTATAATTTGCATTTTGTGCAAACATAAAAAATAAAATATAAAATTATTCTGCCATACTTTGTCATTTAAGTGTTAACATATCGAATTAAGATATCTAATCGTAAACCTCATCGTATATCGAACCGAATCGTGAGATAATCATTTCATCCCATCCCTAAAATCCACTGGTATAAACATTTACTTATTAGATCATTATTATTTTAATGTTATTGTTGCTAAAACTGTTTATTCATGTGTTTAGAAATCAGTTATTTAAATTAGTATACTAGAGACCAGAAACATCAGGAGCTGCCTTTAATGCAACACTCAGAAGTTATTTAAATAGGTAACAAATAAAATTCATGGCAGAAATATTCACATTTGTATGAAATTTGGTAAGAAAAATAATTTTATTTCAGACGGACAGGATGATAAATGCCCATCAGCAATAGAACGGGGCATCCGCTTACTGTTGGCGCTACGTGACGCTGCAACTTACGCTTCCATTGTAGACAGCGTCACTGATATAATGGGAAAGATATGCTTTTGAGGCATTGTGATGTTCACGTCCATTGTAGACAGGGTGTTAGGCAAAGACCGAGTCCCAAATGAGACACTAGCACCATGTGTGAACAAGTAGCTTTTTGGAATGTCCATGCTTTTTGTTGCATTGAGCTTAATACCTTTATAGATCAATATCAGTGCGGGACAAAGTAGAGCATCTAAACTCACAAACTGAAATTTGTTATGGATTGCAGCCTATAGCTATCTCAACCTGTTATCTCTGAAAACATTTAGATATCATCCCATTACATTTCCTGCGGCGTGAGAAAAAAAGCCTCCATCCTTACTAGGCTCTATTCAATTTATTTGAAGCTCTGCTGTGATGTTGCCATTAGAGCCTGAAGCTTGTTTGTGCTTCTTGTTACATTACTTTTTAATTACAGAAATAACTAGTTGGAGGCAGTTGTTTTGTGGGGTAAGGGGGGGGGGGGTTAGGGTGACGAGAAAGAGGGAGTTGTCAAAGATTTATTTTGGATGTGACCTTCTCCACACTCGCTGCAGCTGTAATCAGTGGAATTAATAGCATAATCAAATTATACACAAACTCATAAATCATCGGGGAGCGCGCTGTCACTGCGTCGGGCTATTAATGGCCTCCATTGTTTTGCTACCGTATTAAAAAATCACGTCCCCTGATTCTCGTCTTGATAGGAACTGAAAAGCCATTTAGAGGCTATAAAGAGCATGGGCTTGTGGGGGTACTGGATTTTCACAACTGTTAATTTAGCCGTGATGGCGAGTGATGTAAGAGGCCTGAGAGGGAAAGGTGGTGCCCACGCACTCCACCCGGCTGCATCATTGCGGCCGACAGCGGCCAGTTAATTAGAGTAATATCAGCTTAAATGTCTGTCAGTTAGGGTTAATGACATCAAAGGGCTTCCCCGCTGCCTCCATGGGCTTCTGTGATGGCCCATGTGATTGCTGGCAGATTTAGCGTCTTTTTTTTTTTTTTCCTCCCTTTGCACTTTATTAAGATGCCATGTCTCTATATTAATCTGGGCAGACAAGGCCAAGAGTTTTTTTTTTTTTTTCTCTTCTTTTTTCTTAAACTAGGAGTGAACGGGAAAGTGTCTCTTTCTGTCTCACCATCTGTCTCTTCAGACATTCTTATGTGGCCCTAATATTCAACCTGCCCTTCTTACCCTTAACATTCAAGGTGCCTGCTGTGCACGCCAGGGATGTACTTTCAGATCTTTTATGGTGTATGTTTGTGCCCTCTCAATGAGAGGAATGCCCTTTTAACTACATTGAGTTTTTTAAAAAGGTTTTTTTTCTGTCATGCAAAGGCAAAACGCACTAACTATATATTAGTCAAAATTGAGTTATGGATGAAACTGGGTCTCTTAGATATGATCTGTCCCGTGACAGATGGGTTTGGCTCAACGATGCTCTGATTCAGAGAAAACAGACAGAAAATTTGTAGTAACTTCAAAAGCCACGCTAAAACCAAGTAATTAATTGTTGCTAAATTAGTTATTTTTAATTAATTACTGTGCTTTCACTTTGTAGGGTAGATTTGTCCTCAAAATACATATCTACAGGTTTTCAATGTGGTTTCAGACTTTGAAATCTGGGATTCAAAATCTTGATTTTAAACCGTGAATAAATGTTTTGGGATTTTGAAAAATGTAAAAATAAGAAACAGCATGAGATAAAACAAATAAGAACTAGTTAAGATTCTGCTCTATTTCTTGGTCACTAATCAAATAAGCGAATTTGACCATGTTAACTTGTACAAATTGTTATTCTCATAATGTAATTTTTAACAGAAAAAAAAAAAAAATATATATATATATATATTCACTAGTGGACTCGGAGCAGTACAGTATATGGAGAAATATTGTGCATTTCTCCTATACATATACTGTGTATGGATACTTTATTTAAGAAAAAAAAGCTATGAGAGACCACACATTACAGTGATTTTACCATAGTTAAGGGCGTTTTCATCTAAAACCCTCTTAACTGGTAAATCACTGTAATTCCATGAGTGGCTCATTGCCTTTATAAAACAGCAGCAACAGCAATATAATAAAAAAACACAAATGTACAATAAATAATATTTAATAATAATAATGATCCGAATAAACTTTTATTTTTATTTTACAACTCCTTTCAATGCCTCTCATCCAATCAGAATTTAGAGTCAGAACTAATAGTTTTATAAATGTAAATACATTGGAACAGCTTGCACCTGGATGCAGCTGATTTTTTAAAATCATCTTGGCCTTGTGTTTCTATATTTAAAGTAAGTTGCTATAGTTTTTCACCACTATGTCACCACTAGGCTGTATGTCAACGAGCGCTACTTGTGAAATAACACATTTTAGGGTCTTGGAGACATTATGCCCTGTCAGATTAATTGGATTTTGTCCTTTTTTGTGTGGACAAGGTGTGATCAGGCTATTTAATGTCATGCTGTCAGCTGCAATTATGGGTGTTTAGGGCATCCATTAAGATTGGATATGATTTGAAAAAATGTATGTTTATGTGTTTAAGGTGTGAACTTTTCTTCCCGCAGAATGTGTGCCGTGTTTGGAGGAATTTATTGTCTGCGACACTCTGTGCAGTGCCTGGTTGTGGACAAGGCATCTAATAAGTAAGTTGTAACTCTGCATTGACAACACACATTTTAAAACCTAGTGAATTTGCATGATGAGCGCAATTTTCCTTTTTAAATATTTCCTTATAGATGCAGTAAATTTGGGTGGGTCAGGGGTCTATTGAAAGGCTCATCCCCTTTTTTTAAATAGCCAATAGCCTTAAGTTTGTGTCTCACCCATTAACCATGATTTGCTACTTGCTAGTTGGTTGCAGGTGGTATTAGTGGGATGGACATTGTCATTATTGAGAGCATCTGATTGGACAAAATAAGTGAGTGCAGGCTGAGTCATGAATATTTTGGTCCATTTTATCAGAAAGACTGTATATTTTCAATGAGTATAAGTTTTGGAGTACCACATCATATGGATGA
Organism: Myxocyprinus asiaticus; assembly: GCF_019703515.2. NCBI lineage: Eukaryota > Metazoa > Chordata > Actinopteri > Cypriniformes > Catostomidae > Myxocyprinus > Myxocyprinus asiaticus. The sequence goes on from NC_059383.1 coordinate 11,803,386, forward strand.
CCTCAAAGCTAACAGACATGAATTAAAAGCCACCAAACTTAATTTTGATTTCATGCTTTAATCAACTCCCATCTCCCAATGCACACACAAATGAACAGAACAGGAAGTAGATTTACTTCTTTCTCAGCTCGCTTCACCCTACTTAAGTATCCCAAGGCTGATCGGAGCTCATTTGTGTACAAGGTACTCAAAAACAAGGCCAAGAGATGGCGCACAAGTGAATGGGAGGGATTTCGGAATATAGATATGAAATTAATTTTCAGCGAGACAGCAGTACCAGCCCCCCTTAAGCAGCCGAGCTTGGAAGACAAATCACGGACTGTGCCACTTGGGCTGGTGATGAGTGATGCCACTTTTTTTCTTGTGGCCTTACCTCCACTAATTGATTTTCATCTGAAGACAAAAAAGCCCTCTGTTGCTGCCTCTTAAAAAATGAGAGTTCATCTCCCGTCTCCCTTGATTAATCTGTGCTGATAATGTGCATCAGGCCCCACCAGAAAGGCCTTTAATGAGTTTCAAAGGTGGATTGTTGTCATAAACTAGGTTAAATCAGATTTTTTTTTCCCCCCTCTCGCTTTATTCCTCTCTTATTCTTTGGCCTTCTCTTCGGCAATATATTGAGTTTCTTTCATCTTGCTGGTGAATGACCCAGGGGGCTTGGAATCCTCTGGATGCAACACATGGATAGGGACATGTGGTTGCCTTAGTTGTTTTAGCCTCAGTCACCATGCATTTTCATTGCACCTTTTTTTCCTAAGCTCTAAGCCCCGCATTTTTCTTTGGAAATAATTGTTATATTTTCATTTTAATTTTGGTTGGCTGTAGTGCAAAAAAAAAGTTGTATCTGGCTGCATAAAACAGCTTTAAAGGAAAATTCCTGGTTCAATTCAAGTTAAGCTCAATCGACAGCATTTGTGACAATGTTGATTACCACAACATTTAATTTTGACTCATCCCTCCTTTTCTTAAAAAAAAGCAAAAATCGAGGTTCCAGTGAGGCATTTAAAATGGAAGTGAATGGGGCCAATGTTTGGAGGGTTTAAAGGCAGAAATGTGAAGCTGATAATTTTACAAAAGCACTTTCATTAATTCTTCTGTTAAAACTTGTGTATTATTTGAGCTGTAAAGTTCTTAAAATGGTCATTTTTTCAGTTATTGTAGGGTTTTAGGGTTTGATGACATTATATCGTCATGGCAACGAAGTTGTAAAATTGGCTATAACTTTACACAGAAAAATAACGTTAACACGCATATTGTTACAGATCTTGAAGCTATACTTTTAAAATATTTTAACATTCAAAAATTGGCCCCATTCACTGCTATTATAAGTGCCTCACTGTAACCCAAATATTTACTTTTTTAAGAGAAAAGGAGGGGCAAGTCTAAATTAATTTTTGTGATAATCAATATTATGCCATAAATGCTGTCGATTGAGCTTGACTTGTATTGAACCCGGAATATTCCTTTAAGACCAAGCAAAAGAATATTGCCAAACGAAAGTGGCACTACTACTATGGTTATTACGCCTATTTACCAACATCTGCTGTTCAGCAAATCATGTACAGGAATACTAGACAAACCTTGTAATATTCATGAGCCAAGCAAATATGTTTCATAATGTGCCCCACCCCCAAATTTTCAGATTCACACCTTTAGTAGGGCATCTGATGGAGGTCAGTTTTGATATGTGACATCTGTCCCTGAAACCCGCCAGCCTTCTCCACTGTCAGTTCTACTTGAGCAGCACAGCAGGGAGTTTTCCTCTAAACTTAACATAGCATATGACAAACAACAAAGATGACCTTAATTGATGATTTAAGTTCTTAACCTTCTCCACTTCTCCTGATCCCCATCAATGCCAGGAAGTACGAGAAACCCCATATAACTGGAGCACTTAGAAGTTTCAAGGCAAGTTCTTTCATTCATACTGGATTGAAACCCGCCTGACCAGGGCTGGTGAGGGTCTGGGGTGAGCAGTGGCAGAGCTCCAAGCTAAGGTGTCCATCAGACCTGGAGCTCAGTCTATAAAGCATTGCCAAGAGCAGGGTGTCAAACACATGGCACACAGGCTGAATACGGCCCAGAGTCTGTTCCGGTCAGTGTGATAAATTCAGGAATTGTTTTTATTTTTTATTATGCTTTTAAAAAAATTGCATTCATTTATTATATTGGTATACAGGACATTACATTATGTTTTGCATACTATAGCTCGCATTTAGCAGTAGAACCTTTATTTTAAATACATGTAACATTAATATCAAAATCAATGTCTATGAGTGACATAACTGTTCCAGAGCAACCCAGTTCATATTCTCACTGAGAAGTTTTTGTTAGTTGCTCACTGCAATAATAACAACATGGACAGTGACAAGAAAAAATACTCAGGGTAATAAGTAAACATCTCAGATGTTTCCAAGACTCCACTGAATAATGACCAAATATCATAAATTAATGATTCTTTGCTTTTGGAGTTTGATTGAAGCAGTCCTGTCATTTAAATTATCCTTTCAGTTTCTTTTTGGGGTCTAATTTTGTTTTAATGTAGGGTTTTAGGTGGTTTAATGAAGCAAAAGTTAATCTGCAAAGTGAGTGATTCTCTTTTTCATGTCAGTATTGGTGTTGAATTAATTTTCCCTTTTCGCCAGTTTTGCATATGTGTATGTAATAACACCTGGCATAACATGCATTTCGTAACCAGATAGTATCTGAATTGTTTTTTGTTTTTTTTTACATCTTGCATTCCAATGCATCTCCAGTGAGATTGGAAAGAAATCCGATCGCATTTCCTTTGCAAAAGGGAAAACACCAATTGCATATTACATCAAGTTGGGTTAACCAAACATTCTCTGTCATTTACTGCATTTTACTGGAATATTCAGAATGCTTTTTGACATTTTGGCAGATAAATAAGGTATCTGGGCAACTGCGTTTCCCTACTTTAGAAACGTTCCCAAATGCTCCCCCAAAAAGCACCACGCAAAAACTGACCGGGACTTAAGTGTGGATTTGGGAAGAGAAATTCGATTCCAAGAGTAGTCCAGTGGAATAATTTATGGATATTGTTCATTAAATTGGTTGATCAGATCCACAGTGTTTGTTGCCTATGTCACATTAGAAAGAAAAAGCCAAGAACACAAAACACAGCAAAAGATGTTTGTAATGCAACCTCAACTACATAATTAATTACTTGTGTAGTTTTATGCAGGTAACATAAAAAGGTGTTTGCATTTCAACTTCATTGAATGTGGTCAGAATTTGTCCCCACGGTTCATTCATAATTTTTTCTGTAATGCATTTAAAAATGTTACAGTAATGAGAATCAACATTGAAAACATTGGGAATAGTAAAAGGACGCATTGCATTAATGGGGTGGAGGTGGGGGGGGGGTAAGATGAAGTGTCCTGAAAATAGTGTTGTAATGCTTCATTTTATTTATAAAAAAATATATAAATATTATATAAATGTTTTTTTTTTTTTATTGATTTGGGGTTAAATATAACAGGACATTTTCTTGACAGATTTTGTAAGAAATTACCCATCTACATCTGGTTTTTAATATGCTCAAGTGCTATTTGATTATGATCAGATCACCAAAAATGCCAAGTGTTGAGGGATCCTATGGTTTAACAAGTAAATTTCAGCCTGGATAATGTGATACTTAATCCAATCTGGCCTGCAACCTAAAATAAGTTTGAAACCTATGGCCTAGACTAGAGCATATAGCATGAATCATCCATGCCCTCCACCAAATAACCAAATCCACCAAAGCTGTGTGCACTGGAGGTTAGCACCGTACATCATTGATGGAAAAAGTTTCATGAAGGTGAAAAAAAACGTACAGGTATCTGGCAGGCTGAACAATGATTTTAATTTCCCTGCCATCATAAATTACCGCCCTATGTCTGTTCTTATTACAGACATAAAGCTGAAAAGGGTAGAGCCAGATTAATAATGCAGTAGAGGATTACAGACCCTCAAATCCCACCTGTCACTCCACGCCAAGGTTCATACAGCACTGTCCATTTTTTTTTTTTACTGCCACGACCGATACCTCAGTCATGTGTCTGAATTTATTTGTCCCCCCCACTGTTAGCAGTCAATGTAACAACAGATCTCGATTGCTTGACTGGTCTGTTATGATTTCTTCTGTCACTCCTTGAGCATCTGTCTTTAACGGGGATCTGTCCAGTGACAAAATCCACTTCTTAGTGGTGTTTGAAAAAACAAGCATCAATATTGATTTGGGGATGGGTAGACTTTGGGGTGGGTTCTATAGACTTTGGCATAACAACAACCCAGAACACCCTTGCGACCACATAGAAATGCACTAAAAACGACCCAGAACATCCTAGCATCATGTTGGCATGTTTGGCATGCAATCTGGTTTCCATTTGACATGTTTTGCTTTGTTCAAAAAGCCTCTTATAATACATATTATACAAAAGTTTATAGAATGTTATTAATTTATCCCACTGTTCTTTAATCACAGTATTTTCTCCTATTAAATCTATACACAACTTCAGATGTACACCAATTCTTTGATGATCAAATGATGGCACACTGTTTTATGTGATATTCACAAAGACAAATAAGTTTCATGCTTGTAAAATCCATCACAGTGTCATTCGGTATATGATCAGTTTAGCCTACACCAAACCACATTTGCAGAGGAGTTTATAAAATTGAAATAAGTTTGAAAGCATGCGTCATAGGGAGCAAGGTTATCAAGCTGATTGACTCAGAGACCACTGATGTGGTTTATGAAGGCGATTTATAAGCAGTTATGATGATCTACTAAGCAGACACTGGCCTTGGTTGCAAGTGAAACGGAATCGTTAGCACTATTTCAGCGCTTTATGCACGCTGACAGAAGAAACTTATGCACTTGTAAATAAAACTCCTTCCAGTTCAAGAACATCTTTACAAAACACTTTAAAAAAAAAAAAAAACCTTTCCCAGATTATTCAGTATTCATCAAAACGTTTCTGCTGGTCCCTTTGAGACAGTAGTTTAGATTCCAAAATTTTTACTGGCCATCTACAAAAAAATGCTACATATTATTTTTAGCAACCTGTATTATATGCATCTAAACAAATATTTGTTTTAAAGTTTTTTGCAAAGATTAATAAGGTTTTATTTTTCAATATTAGATACAACTACAGTATAGCTCCATGGACAGATTTTTCCCCCTAGTAGGAAACTTGCATTGTTAGTGCAAGTTCTAGTGTGAAACAAAGGACCTCAATATTTTTTTACTGAATAATTACATTATTTCGAGTTATATAACACCTATCATATGCCTTCAGAAGACTTGTTTGATGCACGAGTCACACTGACTACTTTTATGACATTTTTGGGTTTTTTTTTTAAGCTTAAATTGAGGTACAATCAACTGCCATTGCATTGAAAAGATGGACCCAGATATTCAATAAAACTTTCCTGTTGTGTCCTGCATACAGTGCCAGTCCTACCCTCCAGTCATAAAGGTACTTTTAAGTGCTTTCATGTAATGTAAGCATTTTGATACACATTTATTTAGAAAATGTCTTTACCTGCAATAGACAATCGTTCACAGACTGCACATGCACTCGCACATAACGATTGAATGCAGCTGCAGGTTTTATTTCAATGAATTGTAAGTAAATATCCACTTCATTCAGCATTGTTTTTGTCTTCTAAAGCATCCCGGTACTGTTTTACTGTGTGACAAAGCTCTTCAAATGATTCAGCCCACACGTTAGACAAATTCATTGAGAAAAACTGACTCAAAAGAGTGATTATTTCATGCACTGGACATCGCTCCGATTCATGGCTGTGTTCACAATGGCATACTATCCATACTTCTCTCACTGTTTTTGCCAAACACAGATATAACAGAAACAGTAAAAGTAGTATGGTAGTAAGGCATTTAGCACACGGTCTGTTTGTTCCATGGGGGGGCGCCACAATGCACTATTGGAACGCACAGGATGCATTTTGTTGACACAGATTGGACACATGCTAAATTTGGTTCGGTAGATCGGCGCCCCTGAAGCGATGCCGCCCTAGGCGGTAACCTATGTCACCTAATGGGTTGACTGGCCCTGCCCACGTATGATAGAAAGTCATACAGGTTTGGAATGTCATGAGAGTGAGTAAATTCTGCATTTATAACTCATCCAAATTCTCAACAACAATGTTTAATAGACCACACACCAAATATTTGCATTCGAAAGCCATAAAAACACGTTGATGATCAACGAACGCTAGATGTAGTGAAAATTAAGGCATCTGACAGTTCCATAAACTGCCCAAAAAACTTAAACTGACCCCAGGCCATTGTGTAGTCTTTATTATTGAAGTGTAAATGTGAAGTGTTTTTTTGTTCGCTAGATTTGGAAGCGGCTTGCTTTGAGCGAGAGAAACCTGCTGCACTCGTATCAGGTGTGTTAGTGTCGTGAAGTGTGTCCCATATTGCTTTCATTCACCCTATTGGCTGACGACTGATTGGAAACCCTCGGCTTCCTCTGCGACTTCCTCCCAGAGTAAATAAATCTTCATTTACATAAACAGATCTGTCCTTCAGTCAAGCTGGGTTGTGGGGGAGGTCTATTCCGAGGCCTGGCTCTCTGTTCGGGGAGGGAGACGCTCTCTTGCCCCTTTATTGTGTTGTGAAAGTCCATTTCAAGGATGTCACCCCTAGCCCATTAGTTTGGATAATGAGCCCTATAAAGCACATTTATAACTCTTGACATAAGCCAACAGATTCTCCTCTGTTCCCCTTTTTTCTCTCCCACTCTCTTTTTCCTTCTCTGTTATTGAGATTAAAGGAGGAAAGGTCAAACATTTGCCCTAGGCACCCTGCTTTTACTTTTATTATTATTAGGGCAGTGGTTTTCAACTGATGGGCCAGACATCCAATCAAACACTATGGTATTTGGGTGCAAATTCACCTGTCACTCCGTGATATGATAATGTTGGTAATACAATATTTAGCAGTGTGTTTGGCTTAGTGATGCAGGCTTAGGATCATTGCCTATGTTGTGTTAATAGTTTGCATATTGTTGGTCCTATGCAGTTAATGGTAATTTTAATATATTTTAATGTTTGATATTAAGGACATTTGTGTTTACTGTTATGATACAGTGTTGGGTCACCACTTGATGTCCAATGTAAAATTTGGAGCAAAACCAGTTTATGCAACCAAAAAGAGTTTTTAGAAGTAGCCGCCTGACTGCTGAAGGATGGGGGCGGCTAATATGGCGTTCTAATGTTTTAATATTTTATCTTCAAGTCGTAATCTGACCATCTCTGGACACTTTTGTGATTTAAAGTAGGCTTTTAGGTAAAGAAAGTGATTTTGGGCATGTTGTCCTGATTCATGGTCTTTATTTATGTGACAGAGTTAAAGCTGTAGTTGATACTCATGGACAGAGGATTAGCTGCAGTCATTTTGTGGTTGAAGATTCGTACATCAGAGATGAACAAAGACAGAGCACAGCATACAGGTGAGCACACAATACATCAAAAATTAAATGAATATTCATTAAGTCGTTTCTACCATATGATTTATATCATTCCGTCCAACATGCACCAGCTGTTACAAATTAACTTTGTACAAGACAGGGATAGTCCTTTTTTGAAATTTATTTAATGTATGTAGTGTATGTGATTCTCGCAAGATAGTGAAAAGCTGCATGTGAAACATTTTACAACGTAAATGCTAAACCGACTTTAGATATACTTATTACATGGCTCTCTTGAATACTTGATTCGGATTTGTTCATAATGGCATTCTGCATTCAGATATTTTTGCATATTGACAGCTAAACAGAATAATCTACCATTGCTCCAGGCAAACAATATTCTACATAGCTGTGCTATTTTCATGTCGCGTCAGGTTAGACATCAGTGATGCCAAACACAACTGGTCCTCGAGTATCACATTACTGAATGTGATCTTTGTTTCTTGTGTTCTTTATTTGATGGGTTTGGTACCAATACTTTCTTCATTTTCACAGGCAAATATCTCGAGCGGTGCTCATCACAGACAGATCTGTGCTACCTTCTGAATCTGAGCAGCAGGTATACATCACTTTCTTTCTTTTGCTTTTGCTTGCTTATTCTTTTTTTCTCTTTTTCTCACCCATTCTTTTTCCACTTTTTGTCTCACTTTTGCCACTCTTTCGCTCATTCTTTCTTGTGGCTCTTTTGCTTTCGCTCTTTCTCTTATTCTTTCTTACGCTCGTTCTTTGCTTTTTTCGCAATTTTGCTTATTCTTTTCTTTTACTCTTGCTTATTCTTTTGTCACTCTTGTTATTTGTTGTATATTTTATGTTTGATAAATGTTTCAATTAAATGTATCTAGATTTTTTCTAAATGATTGAATATTTGAAGTTTGGTCTGTTGCATTTTGACACGCATTTTTGTCATTTTACACATTGTCAACTAAATTGTAATTATATTCGTTGACTAAACTTGTATGCCATTTTAATCAGAGTAAAACTGACTAAAATGAAAGAATGTGACATGACGAAATACTGACTAAATTTAGAGGACATTTTCATTAAAAGACAAAAACAGTTACTAAAACAAAAAAACTGTAAAAATTAACTTTGCTCATTCTTTCTTTTGCTCTTGGTCATTTTTTCTTTCATTGATTTGCTTATTCTTTTGCTTTTTTGCTTATTCTTTCTTTTGCACATCTTTTTACTCATACTCTTGATAATTGTTTTTTTTTTATCTTTCGCTCATTCTTTTTTCTCTTCCATTCATTCTTTCTTCTGCTCTTTCGCTCATTCTCATTTTTTCACATTCTTTATTTCTCTCATTCTTTCTTTTGCTCTTTCTTTCACTCATTCTTTCTTTAGATGGTTCTTGCATATCCACATGGATATTTAAATGGCATTCACCCATCTCTGCTGTGTGTGTGTGTGTGTGTGTGTGTGTGTGTGTGTGTGTGTGTGTGTGTGTGTGTGTGTGTGTGTGTGTGTGTGTGTGTGTTACTGTGTGTGTGGCATGTTTCTTGCCAGCCTTGCACTTTTGCTTTTCAACTTGTATTGCATTACATCGTTTTTATGCCGCATATCAGATTTGGATGGATTCTTGGGACGCGTCCAAGATTCAGCAGCCGAAGAAACAACAAAACATCAGAGCCGATTTGTGGGATCGTTACAATAGTTTTGACGTCCCATTCTTGAGCGTAACATTCTAAACTGAATTATGAGAGGAAAAAATAACCAGTTCAATGGAAGGAGCATAATTCTGTTTGCTGTTACTGCTTCAGAATTGGATAAATGAATCTATCTGCAGAGAGAATGGAAGGTGACAGGCGAGCGTCCTCTTATGCTAATTTGAATACTGTCCACCAGAATACAGGAACAGGAAACAGAGTGGTCAGCATGCACTCTGAATCTCAGCCCTGCTCCAATTTGGTCCCCATCAGGAATTCATGCTTGAATATTCAAAGCAGATCAGGAGAGGAAGGAAAAGTGTGTGTAATTTATGCTTATTAGCCTCGGCGAACAGAAATTAATATCAGCGTTTTGACACAGTGTGGAAATGGAATATTACATGACTGTGTGTGACAAAACGTAATTAAATATTCAGGCTGGTTTTAATTAGCCGTTCATCTTTTAGAATGACAGTCGCCAAACGAGCGAATGGGCGAGATAATGCTTTCTCTTCCTTTTTCACACTTTTCATGTTGGCATGGCCATCTTGTTGCTCCGTCCACTTGATTAAAAAGCAGTTTTAACATAGGTTAACCCAAGGACTGTATGAAAACATTGTCTGGATAGATATAACGTGATTATATAGATCCAGTTACACAGCCACAACATTTAGCTAATAGGTTTCAGCTTTGTCCTGCCTGCATTATCTTCTAATTCACACACTATGCCAGTATGTCAGTCCTACAGAATTTTTGTCAGTCCTACAGAAGCTTTTAAGGATACCATAATAGAGCACATCTGTTGGGTTCCAGAAGTAAAAATCATATTAATTTTGTCCATATGGTTATTAATTTTTAATGATAACTTTTAAACGGTCCTACCGAGAGCTCATAGATTGTTAATCGATGGTATATGCTCCTGTTTAAGCCAGATGGGGTACCCTACTCTTTTTTTTTTTTTTAAATCTGAACTCATACTGCAAACTCACAACTCAGGGTAAAGTAAATGTATGTTTGCATGGCAAGCCACATACTGTTATTCTGAAAACTTTGTTTAGGGTTTTTTCAACGATCATAAATTGGGTTATAAAAGAATCCTATCCACAGTTTTCCTGACTAACCACTAGGCTCCGCCATGATGATTATAATTGTCGCTGGACTGTTTATTGGTTGCGGCCTCCTTAAGAAGCAAGATAAAAACTACTAATATGAGCATTCCAGACAGAGAACAACAACCATTTTAAGTGTTAGTTGGAGTGAAAATTAGTTGGCTGTCATGACTTGTAGTTTGATATAAACAAAACTCACCTCATGCACCCACTTGTAAAACTTTGACGGGCATGGCACTGTCAAACAGCCTTCGCAACTCTCTAAAGTATCAGCACTATGAAGCCACATGCTTTTTTGAAAATGTTTAAACAGTTAATACGCTAAACATCATATTATCCACTAAGAATATATGCTGATGCAAGTGAAAACTCTGAAAGCAGGCATCCGTTAATGAACACTTCTCCGTTCAGGAAAAAGGTGGATAGACTTAAAGGTGCTGTAAGCCATTTTAGCGTTCTGAAGCTTTCATGTGACTGAGCCTTTGAATTAGCCACGCCCCTTCATTCCAAAACCCCGCCCTCCAAAGGTTTTTTACCAAAACCAAGCAAAAGAGCAGCATTGTTTGTTTCAACAGTTCAAATTCAACAGTGGCACAATAGTGCCCTCAAATGACAAACATTATGAATCATAGCCTCAATGATCCACTTAAAATGAGAACGAGCAAAATGATTGACAGTTGTCAATGTCCATGTACACATTTTTGTGTGCTGTTTACAAAGTCTACAGCTGTCACAGAGACCGATGAGATGTCTCAGGACACTTATTTCATTAAAATCTTTAAGGGAGTGGGAAATTATTTTGCATACCTTTCCAAGAAAAAAATCGCTTACAGCACCTTTAAGGCTAATTTATACTTACTGGGTGAACAGGCTTCGCTTAGTTCGCCAAAAAATGATGACAAAATGCCATAATTTTTATGTTCTGCCAGTGTGTTCGTTTTGTGATATTTCTCCTGTTCGCGCACATCTCTGAAATTCAGAGCCAGCTCTCAGAACAAACGCCAGCTTTGTTCACAGAGGGTGCATTTGCTCGCCCAAGACAAAAAAGTTTGGCTTCTTCCAAAGTATAAACCAGGCTTTACATTTAAAGAATGTTCTAAAATTAAATATTAATAGATCATCTGGTTGGAGTTGTAAAAAGACCTGCCTTGTAAAAAGATTATAGGCAAGCCGATTTGAACCAGCCATTGGAGTAAGGAAGAAGAGGTGGAGGAAGAGAGTTAGAGGAAATCTCTTATTGTATACTCTCACTCTAATCTCCTTTGTTAACCATAATTGAATTATTTATTTAGGCATATTTAAGTCTTAAACTGCATGGTCACATTACTCACAAACGTCTTCTTAAATAATCTGTTTAATAAGAACATTGCATCTTTCTTATCAAAGAAGACTAATATAACGTTATACTGTATTATGTGTCTTGTAAATTTAGACCTATCACGTCACATGTGCAGCTGCAGAGACTGCCTTTTGATTTCATAGCGATTTTTTTCAACACTTTTTTTTATCCTCCGAAATAGTTTACAATGGCTTTCCCATGATCAAAATATATTAATACAATTTATTAAATGTCCCATTGTCTGTGATAAACTGTGAAAGATGCAAGAAAGAGACGTTTAAATTAGACTTAATTGACTTAAGATAGGTTCAAAGCTCTTTTTAATTTACGAACGTTTTTACTAACTACTTAGATAATGATGCTTTTGGGAAATGCGCCTTAGAGATTAAGCACTACTAAAGTTCTACTTAGTGCTTTGGGAAACCCAGCCCTGGTGCCACTGCCAAAAGTGCTAAATATGCTTTTACCAGGGTCGATTTGTGAGTGATATATCAGTCACACATCATTTTGCATTGTAAGTTGTAGTATGTTTCCTGTTTTAATGGCAGATCTCATTGGTAACTGTTCCTCCTCTGGAATCTTCTGCACCAGCTGTGAGGATGGTGGAGCTCTGTTCTTCATCAATGACCTGCATGCCTGGCACCTGTGAGTTACACAGCCACCACAATCACACACGCAGCAAGCCACACAAAAGTGTTTGTGGAACACAAATGTAGAAATCTGAAGAACTGTCACATGGTTTTATAATCAAATTAATGGTGATTCAGGGCTGTCAAGCTCCCAAAAAAGACCAAATAAAGAAAGAAAAAACATCATAAAACCACTCAAATTAGTCAGTACTACTTGTGCACTATATTCTAAGTCTCAAACTTCAAACAATTTCAACTATTACTTTGTCACTGACCCTTCGAAGTGCACCCAGTGATGACAGGACAAGTCGCATTCTAAGTTTACATATCTTTACAATAATCCTTTGTGTGGTTGGTGCAGTGGTTGAAAATAAAAAAGGACTTTTTTTTATATTCTAAGCTCAAATACATTACCTCAGTTACTGATATCAGCAGCATAAATATAATATTTTAATTTAAATCTGCAATGAAGTGAAAGCACAACAAAGCTTGACTTCTAGATAGACGGGCGTGATGCCTTTCTTTCATGTTGTGTGTTGACGTGTTATAACGAATAAACTCTCCTGTGCGTGAGTTTGTGAAGAAATTTTGGGATAGTTGATACAGTCGGGGATGAATGGACGTATAGTTGATACACCTAGTCTGAGATCAGTTGTGGTGTGCACTTGCCTTGACTTGTGCTAAATGCGTGTCTTGTGAATACGCCATTGCCATAAAAATGCACTATGTAGCGCAAAATCAATAAGTATCTAAAAAAAAAAAAAAAACGGGAAATTCATTTCGTCCCTAGGATGAAGAATCCACAACACAGTTACTAAGGATCTAATACTTTACAATACTCATTAAATGACATCATTTCAGGAATTTGGAATTTATTTAATGTTTTCATAGAGTCTTTTAAGAAAGTTTAAATATTTACGTCACGTGCATAACCGCCGGTGGCACTCTACCACTGTGGTGGGGTGGTTGTCACGGTGATGCTAGCAGCCCTGTTCCTAAGTAGCAAAGTTAGATCTGAATATCATTGAGTCATTGTAGGGGAGAGCCAGGGACTCATGCACAGCCATCACAAAGGCTATAAACAGTCATTGATGCTCAAGGAGGCAACACACGGCATTAAGAACCAAGAGTATGTAAACTTCTGAACAGCATAATTTGTGTCAATTAAGTCATTATTTTGTCTGGGCAGTCCTTAATCCAGTTTACTTGAAAAAAAAAAATCTTCAAATTCTGCAAGAAGACTGTACACATATCTTCTATCAATGATCTTAAATCGCCTCCACATCAACAGTCTTTGAACACAGCCAAATGTCAAAGCTGTCTTTCAAAACACCTCGTACGCCACCCCCCTCAATGATGACTCCGTTAACTCAATTGTTATTTATGAAAGTTATACTGTTTGTTACACTGGTCTTATTTTGCTATCAATCATCATGTAGGGGTAGATCAAGTGGAGACGGGGGTGCGGTCCTGGCTCAGGCCCCACTGACTAACTCAGTCCTCATGGGGAATGAAAAGCTTAATCAGCGGAACTCCACTTTCTCTCTCTGGGAATTGAGTTCAGGGGAAATGATGGGGCACTGGAACAGAGCTATTGTTTGTGCCTCTATCCTCTCATCCCACAGAGAGATGGATCGGAGTTGTTACTCTTTAAGTAATGCACTTCTTCCTGAGAACATCGCACACAATCAGACGAAGATGATGACCGTGACAGACGTGCGTTCACAGGAGAAGATGATCTTTAGTTATCATTAACAACTTAGGATAAGAATTGCTGTTTTATTTGCGCTACTGGGTATATTGGATGTGCTCTCAAGGGCTCCAAGCCAAACCAAGATGGCTGATTTTAGAAGTTAAAGGAATGTTCCAGGTTCAATACAAGTTAAGCTCAGTTGACAGCATTTGTTGCATAATGTTGATTACCACAATCAATTACTCGAATAATTCATTTTCTTTAAAAAACAAAAAAAACAAACAAAAAATGGAAACATTTAGTTTAAAATAAGGCACTTAAATGGAAGTGAATGGGGCCAATTTTTAGAGCGTTTAAAGGCAGAAATGTAAAGCTTATAATTTTATTAAAGCACTTACATTAATTCTGTTAAAACTTGTGTATTATTTGAGCTGTAAAGCTGTTTAAATAGACTTTTTGTGGTTGTTTTAGGGTTTAATGGTTTACATCTTTACGCTGCCATGGCAACAAGAATAATAGAGCGCAGCAGTTGGGTTCCAGAAGTAAAAAAACAATTCATTTTTTTCCATAGACAAATTGATTTTAAAAAATAACTTATAAACCTTTTAAAGACAGACCTACCGTGAGCTCCGAGGTTGTTAATCCGTGGAATATGCTTCTGTTGAAGCGATCCATCTGCGTTATTTAAACTTCATTGTTTAAAAATAGCATTTAATAGCAGAATTCCTGGTGAGCAACCACAGTACCCATGGTACAGCAGTGAAAGATCCACCAATCAGAGAACCACGGCCAAGAAAGCCAGCGAAAAAAGACTGGAAGTGAATGCCCACTTCAATGATGCACTCTGAATGACGCAAACGAGTCGGTCTCCCTGCACTTATTTATTTGTGTATATCTGAATATTTCGCAATAAACTATATTGTTTCTATACTTATTATCAACAACCTAAAATTAATAGTTTTATATATTTCCATAGTTTTATATTCAATCATGTCATTTGCAGTGCTTCATGGGATTGTAGTTCGTACCCTCGTGAGAGACGGTAAGTACACAGACTTGTACCTTTTGACTTTTTGTTGGATTTTCAAATACGTTTTTGCCTTAAAATAAAGTCTGTAATGTTGTGATTTACCTCGGAGCTGGTTGGTCTGGTTCATGCTGTGCAACTCTTTAATGAGTTTTTTTTTTTTTTTTTTTTTAAAGTCTATGGAAGAAATTAATGGGAAAAATACTTCTGGAACCCAGATGCTGAATAAGTGGGTGGGGCACTATTGCGCTCTATTGGATATAACTTTACACAGAAAAGGTTAGTAAGCGATTTTATCACACTAAAATCAAGTTAACACTCA
Source organism: Myxocyprinus asiaticus (assembly GCF_019703515.2). Classification (NCBI taxonomy): domain Eukaryota; kingdom Metazoa; phylum Chordata; class Actinopteri; order Cypriniformes; family Catostomidae; genus Myxocyprinus; species Myxocyprinus asiaticus. The sequence continues at coordinate 11,818,656 of NC_059383.1, forward strand.
TATCGTTTATGTCTTTTGGTTATAGTTATGAAACAGTGAGTATATGAACAGGACGTCATTTCCTGTTCCTGTTTGCTGCTGGCGCCTAGCTTGAGTCTGTGTTTGTAGCCTGCTAGCTTTTTTAGCATCACTTATCTATCTGTTTTCAGCTTTCAATCTTTAATATCTGCCATTTCTTAGCGCACATCGGGTTTTCCCCCACATTATTCTCTTATCGCGATTCAACTGCGTGCATTTTTCCGCGTGCATCCGCTTTCTATTTTTATCGCGATTAAACTGCGTGCATTTTACAGCGCGCACCCATTTTCTCCTCTGTGTTACATGGATTATTGCATCGATCTCAAAGCACTGCGGATCAAGAACAACCATAACAACAAACAACTGTATGAGGGATTCACATCGATCTCAAACCCTCTGCGCTCAGGAATAACCAACAACAACAAACAATTGTGGTAAGTCATGGCATCCGCTCATGTTATTGCTTCCTGCATTACATGTCACATGTTTACTATAGCTTCTTCCGTCAGCAGTGAGGGATTCACATGTGATAAATGTAAGGAATTATTCAGGCTGACGGAGAAGTTCAATAAGTTAGAGACACACATCCAAATGCTAGTGGAGTTCAGTGAGAAAGAGAAGCTGTTAGATACTGTTTCGGATGCGGGTAGTACAGCGAGCAGCACACACACTTTGGCTCCGTTTGTAGAGCCCCCGCAGCAGGGTGTTTGGGTGACGTCTTGGTGGCATACTCGCTCAGCAAAGCGTCACCACTCTCCCGTTCCTGTGAGGGTTTCCAGTCGATTCTCCCCACTCAGTGCTGCACCCACTGAGAATCATGGTGAAAGAGCCTTGGTCATAGGTGATTCTATTGTAAGGAACGCGGAAATAGAGAATCCAGCCACCATTCTTAAATGCATTTCTTGGGCTTGGGCATCTGACATCAGATCAAATTTACAAGTGCTGGCTAATGTTAAACATAGATTTTCTAAAATTGTTATTCATGTCGGCACTAATGATGTCCGGCTTCACCAGTTGGATATCACTAAAGATAATGTTAAAGAGGTGTGTGAACTTGCAAAAACGATGTCAGACACTGTAATATGCTCTGGCCCCCTCCCTGCTCATCGTGGTGACAAAGTTTATAGTAGATTTGTGTCACTGAATGGCTGGATGTCTGAGTGGTGTCCGGAGAATAGCATAGGATTTATAGACAATTGGAAGAGTTTTTGGGGTAGACCTGACCTGCTAAAGAGAGACGGACTCCATCCCTCCAGGGAAGGTGCCGCTCTTCTCTCTAGTAATTTGGCTCATAGTCTTAACAGTGATAATATTTGAATAACTGGGGCCCAGGTCAGGAAGCAGACAAACTGGTTAATCCGAACGTCTGCTAGCTGCCTTGAGATGTCACACAGGTCACATAAACTACAACACATAGAGACTGTATCACCTAGATATCACATAGAAACTGTGTCTGTTCCTCGAACTACCAAAAACTTACCCCCACTAAATCATCCAGAAAAAATTGATTAAGGTCAAACTTGAAAAAAACAAAAGATAAACATCATATAAATGTAGGACTACTAAACATTAGATCTCTTTCAACCAAAGCACTAATTGTAAATTAAATTATTACAGATCATAGTTTGGATGCGCTCTGTTTGAAACCTGGCTTAAACTGGATTAATGTATTAGTTTAAATAAATCTACTCCCTCAAGTTATTGTTATAAACATGAGCCTCGTCTGAAGGGTTGAGGAGGAGGTGTAGCTACAATTTACAGTGAGGTTTTTGGTGTTACTCAGAGAACAGAATATAAGTTTAAGTCTTTTGAACTAATAATGGTTAATGTGACACCGTCAGATATAAATAAATACCTCTGTCATCTTTTGCCCTTGCTACAGTATATAGATCACCCGGGCCTTATTCTGATTTCCTTGGTGAATTTGCACATTTTCTATCAGATCTAGTAGTTACTGAAGGTAGAGCTTTAATTGTTGGTGACTTCAACATTCACATAGATAATGAAAATGACACATTGGGATTAGCATTTATCGATATTCTCAACTCACTTGGAGTCAGACAGAATGTAACAGGACCAACTCATCCCCGTAATCATACGCTAGATTTAATAATGTCGTATGGAGTTGATGTTGATACTATAGAAATTCTACCGCAGAGCAGTGACATCTCAAATCATTACCCCGTCTCTTGTATGCTGCGATCAGCTAGTGTTAATCAATCTACACCATGCTGTCATTCAGGTTGAACTATTCTTTCGACCACTAAATATAGCTTCACTAATAATCTTCCAGATCTGTCTCATAAACTCAGTTATCCAAAAAGTCTAGAAGAACTTGATGAAATAACAGAAAATATAAATACAGCCTTCTCTAGCACTCTTGATAGTGTCGCCCCCCTTCAATTAAAGAAAATTAAAGGAAAATGCCCTGCACCATGGTACAATGATCACAGTCATGCTCTCAAGAGAGCAGCCTGGAAAATGGAACGTAATTGGAAGAATACAAAATTAGACGTATTTCTCAGTGCATGGAAGGACAGTGTCTGTAGCTACAGACAGGCACTAAAAGCTGCCAGGTCAGCATATTTTAGCAAACTCATAGGAAATAACCACAACAATCCTAGGTGTTTATTCAGTACTGTGGCAAAATTGGTTAGGAATAAAGCATCAATTGAACCAGATATTCCGTCGCAGCACAATAGTAATGACTTCATGAATTTCTTTACTGATAAAATTGAAATAATCAGAAATAAAATTGGAATTATGCAATCATCTGTCACAGTATCTCAGAAAACAGTGTCTCATAATTTTCCTCACGTGCAACTTCAATCCTTTGCTGTCATAGGTCATGAAGAGCTAACAAAACTTATCGAAACATCAACAGCTACAACATGGGGGCCTGGGTAGCTCAGCGAGTAAAGACGCTGACTACCACCCCTAGAGTCGCGAGTTCGAATCCAGGGCATGCTGAGTGACTCCAGCCAGGTCTCCTAAGCAACCAAATTGGCCCGGTTGCTAGGGAGGGTAGAGTCACATGGGGTAACCTCTTCGTGGTCACTATAATGTGGTTCTCACTCTCGGTGGGGCTCATGGTGAGTTGTGCGTGGATGCCGCGGAGAAGAGCATGAAGCCTCCACACGCGCTATGTCTCTGAGGTAACACACACAACAAGCCACATGATAAGATGCGTGGATTGATGTCTCAGATGCAGAGGCAACTGAGATTCGTCCTCCGCCACCCAGATTGAGGCGAGTCACTACGCCACCATGTGGACTTATTTGGGGAGAAAAGGGGAGAGAGAAAAATAAAAAGCTACAACAATGTATGTTAGATCCAATACCAACTAAGTTCTTAAAAGAGGTATTCCCTGTAATCTTAGAACCACTTCTTAATATTATTAACTCCTCGCTATCCTTAGGATATGTCCCAAGAAACTTTAAAATGGCAGTTATCAAACCACTTATTAAGAAGCCACAACTTGATCCTGGAGAACTGGCTAATTATAGACCGATTTCAAATATCCCGTTTATGTCAAAAATACTAGAAAAGGTAGTGTCCTCCCAACTGTGTTCTTTTCTACAGAGAAGTAGTACATATGAACATTTTCAGTCAGGATTTAGGCCCCATCACAGTACAGAGACTGCACTTATCAGAGTTACAAATTACTTGCTGTTATCATCTGATCGCAGCTGCATTTCTCTTCTAATGCTTTTAGATCTTAGTGCTGCCTTCGACATGATAGATCACGATATTCTCTTGAATAAGCTAGAGAATTATCATGATATTTTCTTGAAAAGGCTAGGGACTTGCATTAGCATGGTTTAGGTCCTATTTAGCAGACCGCTATCACGTTGTCTATGTAAACGAGGAATTGTCAAACCAAACAAAAGTTAAATATGCAGTACCACAGGGATCAGTTTTAGGGCCTCTGCTTTTCTCCTTGTATATGCTTCCCCTGGGAGATATTATCAGGAATCATGGAACAAGTTTCCACTGTTATGCCAATGATACCCAACTTTATATTTCTTTGAAACCCAATGAAATTTCAAAATTCTCCAAATTAGCAGAATGTATCAATGAAATCAAAGATTGGATGGCCAGAAATTTCCTTCTACTCAATTCTGACAAAACAGAGGTACTAATAATTGGAACAAAAACCTCAAAAAAAAAAAAAAAAAAAAATAAGCAGCTAAAATATAATTTGACTCTCGATGGATGTACTGTTACATCGTCTTCAACAGCAAAGAACATAGGTGTTGTATTTGATACCAATCTGTCATTTGAAAATCAAATGTCCAATGTTTGTAGAACAGCATTCTTCCTCCTAAGAAATATTGCTAATTTACGACACATGCTCTGTGTTGCTGATGCCGAAAAACGAATTAATGCGTTCATGACCTCAAGACTAGATTATTGTCCAGCAAGTTCAAAAAATAGAATTCAATTTGTTCAAAATGCAGCAGCCAGAGTGTCTCTAGAACCAAGAAATATGATCATATTATCCCCATTTTATCATCATTATAGTGGCTACTTGTTAAATTTCATATTAATTAAAAAATGCTGTTAACTACATACAAAGCTTTGAATGGTCTAGCTCCACAGTACTTAAGTGACCTTCTGACACGCTATATTCCATCATGTTCATTACGATCACAAAATTCTGGCTTGTTAATAGTTCCTAGAATATCAAAATCCACAAAAGGAGGTAGATCCTTTTCCTGTTTGGCTCCTAAACTATGGAATAGTCTCCCTAACAATACTCGGGACGCAGACACACTCACTGATTTTAAGTCTAGACTAAAGACTCATCTATTTAGCAAGGCATACACCTAATTTATTCTTCACTACACAATTAGGCTGCTTTAGTTAGGTCTGCCGGAACCTGAAACACTGATTATGATCTATAACTCTGCAAAAAATGGAATGGCATCTACGCTAATATTATTCAATTTGTTTCCATGTCTCAACCTGCATTACTAGAACTGGCCGGATCCAGCTCCATTTCTGCTTGGTATCGGACTCTACTGCTACGAGTCTCTGATTGATGATGACAGAATGCAGCCAGTGCCAGCCAGACATCACTTCAGTTTGTTATGATGGACCTTAGAGGATGAACTGATGCCAACTCCAACCATAAGACATGGGATACTTCATATTCCATTGCCTGAACCTTGAATTTAGGATAGACTTCACCGAAATTACCAGCCGGTTGAACTGCGAAGCACCTCACTGATCTCGGCCTGCATCACCTTGTTATAATGATGGACTACACTCTTAAAATGGAATACATAGACTATCAATAAATTGCCAACAAAAGCTTTCATCAGCCAACTAACAAAGGGCAATGCATCTTTTTGAACTTCTGCGTTAATCCAGGATGAACTTCAAAGACATCAGTCATTAATCTTACAGTTCTTAGAAAATCTTTGTTTAAACACTGGCCCTTAACACTTATTTAGTTTAATCATTTTAAACCTTGACTTGCACTGCACATAAATAAGTATTATTGGCTTTATATTCATGCTGTTAGCCAAAGGGGAACTGGCCCCCACAGTGAGCCTGGTTTCTCCCAAGGTTATTTTTCTCCATTAACCAACATCTTATAGAGATTGCCACAGTCGCCTTCGGCTTGCTCACTGGGGTTCAAAATACAATTATTATCTAATTACTTATTTTTATAAACAATTCATATTTAATCAAACTACACAATTATGACTCAAAGACTTTATAGACATTACAGTTTCATTTACTGTTAATGCATGTTTTTCTGTAAAGCTGCTTTGAAAGATGTGTGTTGTGAAAGGCACTATACAAATAAAAATGACTTGACTATTTTAAAGTTTACAGATTGGCCCCATTCACTTCCAGTGTAAGTGCCTCACTGTAACCCAGATTTTTGCTTTTTAAAAGAAAAGGAGGGGTGAGTCAATTTTTTTTGTGGTATCATTCTGATGATAACAATATTACATTTAAAGGTGAAGTGTGCCATTTATGCACCAACATTTGAGTATGGAACAAAATTTGGTAGAGGAAATGATGACAGAATTTTCATTTTTGGTGAATTATCCCTTTAATAATTGGACTGTATGAGTATTAAGCGGTGATGTAGACAGTAGCTTGGTGAATAGGTGTATAGCTGTTACTATATTGCATATTTCTGAATGGCTGGAATGCTGTATTATTGAAAAGTCATCATATGGAACTGGAACTATCCGTTTCATAAAGTATATTATATGTCCATCGCTGGCCATATTAGGAATCCATCTGTACTGCAGAGTTTTCACTTTTAACTATCCAGGACTTAAATATTTTGGTTTTGAGCTTTTGAAATCATCCTGTGGAGTGTCTCTTGCTGTGGAGAGAATCTTTTTGCAAAACTCTTCAGTGTCCCATGAGTCTTCAGAGCCTTTAGCAAAGCCGCACCTCTCGTCCCACTGGAGATGCCTACATCTGTGTGTCCCTCTTCCTTCACCAGCCTCTCCAAATCATGACACAAAGCTGGCATGCTGCTCGGAGCTGCGCGCACTGAAATTGTTCACTTTGATCCTCGCACACACAGACTTCAACGCACTTTATTGTACATGGACCTCAGAAACCAATGGAGAAGTAATGATAAGACTGGAAGTGCTGTGTAAACTCTAGGGATTAGCTAGGACATTTCCACATATCCCACTGCTGCTATCGGTAGGACTTTTAAGACCATTATGAGAATTGAGATTCGTTGTTTTGAATTTGAAAGGCCTGTACCTTATTTTCCCTTCTGGATGACACCCAGGGCTACTTTCATAGAAAGCCATTGCTTAGTTCTCCTTAGATTCAGGATGTTAACCCAGTTTGTCAGACCAATTGAAGCACTATAAAGTTTTCACCAGTGAAATGGGCTTTGTCAAGCCAAGCGCTCACTACACAACTGATCGCCTACTGGGTGTATCAACTACAAGACCGTCTAGTCTGAGTGAATCAAAGAAGTGCGCACACTACATGACTATCGGCGATGGGCACACGCTGCTCAGGATTCTTTTGAAATAGAAGAGTTTGATGTACTGTGAAGACTAATGGGCTGTTCACGTCATGTTGGAATAACTGTAATTAAGAGTTTTCAACTTGAAAAAAACTGTCTGGGAAAAATCTAGGAAACTCTGAATTATACAAAAGCTCTGACGTCTCTCATTGAAGCGTCATGGCGTACAGTAAAAAATGCCACAATAGCAGCATGTAAAACAGTTAGAGCTTGGTAGGTACTTTAAAACATGTTTGATATGGCATTTTATGATGGCTAGTGTTACCTGGTTCACTTTTGACACATCAACGCTTTAGTAGTCAGCAACTTGAAATGGCAGATTTTTGGAAGGTTAGACATATCAGACCGCTGGATGGCGCAATTAACTAATCAGAAAATTGTTATGAACATCTAAGCTATGTTTTTGTACAATAAACCTTGAATAACAATATAAGTGGACTTCATGGAAAAAAAATACAAAACTGGAGAATATGGACTTTTTAATGTCTTAAACAGCCTGTCATGGTCTCTTTCCATAGATTTGGTCCACTTGACTTGTTCATCCTCCGGTTCAGCCCAGGAAGATCTTGCTCCAGTTATATCTCAATTATTCCATATTCCCAGCAGTCCTGGACAAGAACCTGAAGAAGGTAAGATCTGACCCACCTCCTTCACTTTCTATTAAAACTCCCCATCATCTAAACACCATTCTTCAGTCCCTCTGTGCATTTACCTCCGATCGCACACACGGATCCGCTATTTGTCCTGCTAACAGTACTTAACTAACCTTGCCACCGGTGGCATAGAGAGATCATCTCTTCATCTATTTAAAGAAGAAAGATCTGGTATTGCTGTGACATTCACCAAAGGGCTTGCATGAGGACGTTATTGGCGATAACAGTGATTGATATTGATGGTGGTGTGGCAGGCAGGGGCCAGGCGCTGTTCCCATTGATCCCCATTATGCTCTGTCAGGGTCTGCTTGCCTCCTTCATAGTGAATTTGATCACGACCTGTCACACATGACCCTACGTTACCTTCAGTTCATAAGAGTGGAATGCCATTGTAATTTTGGAAAGAATTCTGTTGGTATCACTCAGTTATCATTCAATGGATGCCTTTTTATGCACATTCTACTACACATTATAGTGAAAAATATATATTATTGAGCCATGACATTTCAAAACATGTTTTGTGCCAACCCTGTAACAGTTAAAATGTTTAAGGGTTGAATGTTATGGGGTTGAAGATCTGTGCAAAATTTGCTAATAATAACTTTAGCTAGCAAATATCATTGAACACATTATTTGCTTTTAGGATTCTTGCGCTTTTTACCAAGAACAATATTGGTAAAGTTGAGTTGAGCTAGACAAGGCCAATGTAAGTGTAAACATATTGTAAACTACAGGTACATTTTATCAGGACAAACTTTGATGTTGGCTTGACAGCCTGTTCTGAAAGTTTTTTAAAAGTTTAAAGCCTTGGTGTTAGACAGATTGACAGATAGATAGAAAGATAGAATGTGACAGTTAGAGAGAGAGAGACAGAAAGCAACATTAAGTAGATTAAAGCAGAGAGTAGTAGGTGCCCATTTAAATAGGTAGGAGCTGCACTGTCATGACTGGAAATAGCCTTCCGAGAGCGTTCCAAAGATGGCCGACAGTTGACTGACTTGCTAGAAAGTCTTAAGTTGCATCCCAAACCACACACTTCTACACTATTCTATGTCATTTTGTAGTGTCAGTTGTGTGAGTAGTATGTTTACACTGAAAATGCAACAAAAAGAAGTGTACTTGAAGTACTCGGACGATACACTTTTTCAACCGTCAAAACGGAGTGTGGAATGTTGGACACTTCGTGCACTCAGAGCTTGCCGTACATAGTGGAAGGAGTTACCTGGCTGCATTGCTGGTCTGACAAAACAGTTGTAAATAATGAAGAATGTAGCAGCTAGTGAAACTTCTTTGAAGACAGCACCTTGCATATGTAAGTTGAATGCTTTACCATCATTCAACTGGCTGGTAATTGCTTGGATTGATGACGTTGTTGGTGACGCTGTTTCCTGTTCCTGTTGCTGTTAGCGCTCATGTTTATAGCTTGCTAGCCTGCTTAGCATTGCTTATCTTTCTATTTTCAGTGTTTAATATTGAAACTCTCTAATTTTTTTGCGCATTGTTTTTTCCGCTTTTATACTTTTTAACGCAATACAACTACGTGCATTTTACCACGCACACCCGCCTTTCCACTTTTAGCACGATTAAACTGCGTGCTTTACTGCATACATTTTTTACACGGATTATTGCATCAATCTCAAACCACTGGTGATCAGGAACCACCTCAACAACAACAATTACGTGAGGGATTCATATTGATCTCAAACTCCCGCTGATCAAAAACCACAACAACAACAAACAATTGCGGTAAGTCATGGCATCCACTCATATTATCACTTCGTGAATTGCATGCCACATGTTTACTATAGCTTCTGCTGTCAGCAGTGAGGGATTCACATGTGATAAATGTAAGGAATTAGTCAGGCTGATGGAGAAGTTTAATGAGTTAGAGACACTCATCCAAATGCTAGTGGAGATCAGTGAGAAAGAGAAGCCGGTAGACACTATTTCGGGTGTGGGTATTACAGCGAGCAGCACACACATTTTGGTTCTGGCTGTAGAGCCCCCGTAGCAGGGCGTTTGGGTGACTTCTCGGCAGCATACTCGTAGGGCAAAGCGACACCACTCTCCCGTTCCTGTTTGGATTTCCAATCGATTCTCCCCACTCAGTGATGCACCCACTGAGAATCATGTTGAAAGCGCCCTTGTTATTGGTGACTCTATTGTAAGGAACATGGAAATAGAGACTACAGCCACTATTTTTAAATGCATTTCCATCTGATATTAGATCAAATTTACAAGTGCTGGCTAATGCTAAATTTAGATTTTCTAAGATTGTTATTCATGTCGGCACTAACGATGTCCGGCTTCGCCAGTCAGAGATCACTAAAGATAATGTTAAAGAGGTGTGTGAACTTGCAAAAACAATTTCAGACCCTGTAATATGCTCTGGTCCCCTCCCTGCTCATCGTGGTGATGAGGTTTATAGTAGATTAGTGTCACTGAATGGCTGGATGTCTGGGTGGTGTCAGAGAATAGCATGGGATTCATAAACAATTGGAAGAGTTTTGGGGAAGACCTGACCTGCTAAAGAGAGACAGACTCCATCCCTCCAGGGAAGGTGCTGCTCTCCTCTCTAGTCACATGGCTCATAGTCTTAATAGTAAATGTATTTGACTCACTGGGGCCCAGGTCAGGAAGCAGACAAGCTGGCTAATCCGAACGTCTGCTAGCTGCCTTGAGACATCACACAGGTCACATAAACTACATAGCATAGAGAATGAATCACCGATATATCATATAGAGACTGTGTCTGCTCCCCGAACTACCAAACACAAAGCCCTCCTTAAGTCATTTAGAAAAAATTTGATTGATGTCAAACTTAAAAATAACAAAAAACTGACAATAAACTTCATATAAAGGTAGGACTACTAAACATTACATTGCTTTCACCCAAATCACTAATTGTAAATAAAATTTGTACAGATCATCAGAGGTGGGTAGAGTAGCCAACAACTGTACTCAAGTAAAAGTACAATTACTTTAAAAAAAATAATTACTCAAGTAGAAGTAAAAGTACTAACATAATTAGTTGAGTAAGAGTAAGAAAATATCCAATTAAACGAGTGCTCAAGTAGTGAGTAACTCTTTACTTTCACAAATGACATAATGGACATTAACTCCCCTATATTCCATTACATAATACACATTTAACATGTATTACAGAATTATTATTATTATTAATGGTAATTCTGTCATCATTCACCATCAAGTTGTTCCAAACCCATATGACTTTCTTCCATACAACACAATAAGGAGATATTAGACAGAATGTTTGCCTGAGTCACTATTTACTTTCAGTGAATGACGAAACTATTCTTTTTTTCACTGTGCGGAGCGAAGAAAGTGTTTCACTTTGAAGAGCTTGATGCTGCAGCATTGATGACTTGAGTGACAGCGTGCGCAGCTGTGTGAACTTCCGCTCTCGTAAAAGTCCCATTCAGTAATCTCTCAATAAATTACACATTAACTAAAATTAAACCCAGTAATGTAACGACAGCAACGCCACCCATTGTAATGAAGTAAAAGTTAAAAAAAAAATCATTAGAAATTTACTTGAGTGAGAGTAAAATGTACCCACTTTTAAACCTACCTCAAAAAGTTACTCAAGTAAATGTAACAGAGTAGATGTAGCACGTTACTACCCACCTCTGCAGATCATAGTTTGGATTCGCTCTGTTTGACTGAAACCTGGATTAAAACAGATGAATATATTAGTTTAAATGAGTCTTCTTCCTCAGGTTATTGTTATAAACATGAGCCTCATCAGAAAGGTCGAGGAGGAGGTGTTGCTACAATTTACAGTGATATATTTAGTGTTACTCAAAGGTCTGGATACAAGTTTAATTCTTTTGAACTGATCATTCTTAATGTGACATTGTCAGATACACAGTTGTGCTCAAAAGTTTGCATACCCTTGGAGAATTGGTAATATATGTACCATTTATAATGAAAACATGAGTGAGCAGGCAAAACACATTTTCTTTTATTTCTTATGGGATTTATATTTAACTGTAGGTTATAACAGAATGGCTCTATCATAAAACAAAACATGGCAACAAAGAAAAAAATGAATTGACCCCTGTTCAAAAGTCTGCATACCCTTAATTCTTAATACTGTGTATTGCCCCCCTTTAGCATCAATGACAGCGTGCAGTCTTTTGTAATAGTTGTCTATGAGGCCCCAAATTCTTGCAGGTGGTATAGCTGCCCATTCATCTTGGCAAAATGCCTCCAGGTCATGCAAAGTCTTTGGTCGTCTTGCATGAACCGCACGTTTGAGATCTCCCCAGAGTGGCTCGATGATATTAAGGTCAGGAGACTGTGATGGCCACTCCAGAACCTTTACCTTTTTCTGGTGTAACCACTGGAGGGTCAACTTGGCCTTATGCTTAGGGTCATTGTCGTGCTGGAAAGTCCAAGGGCATCCCATGCGCAGCTTTCGTGCAGAAGAATGCAAATAGTCTGCCAGTATTTTCTGGTAACATGCTGCATTCATCTTGCCATCAATTTTCACAAGATTCCCCATCCCTTTAGAGCTCACACACTCCCAAAACATCAGTGAGCCACCACCATGCTTCACAGTGGGGATGGTATTCTTTTCACTCTAGGCCTTGTGGACCCCTCTCCAAACATAGCACTTATGGTTGTGACCATAAAGCTCTATTGTGGTCTTGTCACTCCAAATTATAGTGTGCCAGAAGCTGTGAGGCGTGTCAAGGTGTTGTCGGGCATATTGTAACCGGGCTTTTTTGTGGCATTGGTGCAGTAAAGGCTTCTTTCTGGCAACTCGACCATGCAGCTCATTTTTGTTCAAGTATCATCGTATTGTGCTCCTTGAAACAACCACACCGTCTTTTTCCAGAGCAGCCTGTATTTCTCCTGAGGTTACCTGTGGGTATTTCTTTGTATCCCAAACAATTCTTCTGGCAGTTGTGGCTGAAATCTTTCTTGATCTGCCTGAACTCGGCTTGGTATCAAGAGATCCCCGAATTTTCCACTTCTTAATAAGTGATTGAACAGTACTGACTGGCATTTTCAAGGCTTTGGATATCTTTTTATATCCTTTTCCATCTTTATAAAGTTCCATTACCTTGTTACGCAGGTCTTTTGACAGTTCTTTCCTGCTCCCCATGGCTCAGTATCTAGCCTGCTCAGTGCATCTATGTGAGAGCTAACAAACTCATTGACTATTTATACACAGACACTAATTGCAATTTAAAAAGCCACAGGTGTGGGAAATTAACCTTTAATTGCCATTTAAACCTGTGTGTGTCATCTTGTGTGTCTGTAGCAAGGCCAAACATTCAAGGGTATGTAAACTTTTGATCAGGGCCATTTGGCTGATTTCTGTTATCATTATGATTTAAAAAGGAGCCAAACAACTATGTGATAATAAATGTTTTCATATGATCACTATCCTTAAATAAAATAAAGGTTTTTTTTTTGGCATGATCAGTCATATTTTCAAAATCAATGCCAAAATTTCACAATTTCTGCCAGGGTATGCAAACCTTTGAGCACAACTGTAAATAAAAAATCTTTGTTGTCTTTTGTTCTTGCAACAGTATATAGATCACCAGGGCCATATTCTGAATTCCTTCGTGAATTTGCTGATTTTCTGTCAGATCTAGTGGTTGCTATGGATAGAGTTTTCATCGTCTGTGACTTCAACATACACATAGATAATGAAAATGATACACTTGGAGTAGCATTTAGCGATATTCTCAACTCTGTTGGGGTTAGACAAAATGTGACAGGTCCAACCCATCGCCAAAATCATACGCTAGATCTAATTTTGTCATATGGAATTGATGTTGATAATATAGAAATTCTACCGCAGAGCGATGATATCTCAGATCATTACCTCTTTTCTTGTATGCTGCACTTAGCAAATGTAACTCAATCTACGCAACGTTATTGTTCAGGTGGAACTATTCTTTCAACTACTAAAGATAGCTTCACTAATAATCTTCCAGACTTGTCTCAAATACTCACTATGCCAAAAAGTTCAGAAGAACTTGTTGTCACAGAAAATATGGATACAGTCTTCTCTAGCACTCTAGATAGTGTCGACACCCTTCAATTAAAGAAAGTTAAAGAGAAAAATCCTGCACCATGGTACAATGATCACACTCATGCTCTCAAGAGAGCAGCTCGGAAAATGGAGCATAAGTGGAAGAATACAAAATTAGAGGTATATCGCGGTGCATGGAAGGATAGTGTCTCTAACTACAGACAGGCTCTAAAAACTGCCAGGTCTGCATATTTGAGCAAACTTATGGAAAATATCCACAACAATCATAAATAAACAATGTTTATTCAGTACTGTGGCTAAATTGGTTAAGAATAAATCTTCTATTGAACCAGATATTCCATCGCAGCATAGTAGTAATGACTTCATTAATTTCTTTACTGATAAAATTGAAATCATTAGAAACAAAATTGGAATTATGCATCTTTCTGCCACATCACCCCAGAAGACTAAACTTATTCCCTACAAGCAACTTCATGTATGTTAGAACCAATACTGACTAAACTTCTAAAAGAGGTGTTTCCTGTAATCTCAGAACCTCTTCTTAATAATATTAACTCCTCATTATCCTTAGGGCATGTCCCAAGTAACTTTAAACTATTGGTTATCAAACCGCTTATCAAGAAACCACAACTTGACCCAGGAGAATTGGCTAGTTATAGAACGATTTCAAATCTCCCATTTATGTCGAAAATACTAGAAAATGAAGTGTCCTCCCAACTGTGTTCATTGTTACAGAGAAATGGTGTAAATAAATAATTTCAGTCAGGATTTAGGCCCCATCATAGTACAGAGACTGCACTTATCAGAGTGTTACTTGCTCTTATCATCTGATCGCGGCTGCATTTCTCTTCTAGTGCTTTTAGATGGTAGTGCTGCCTTCGACACCATAGATTATGACATTCTCTTGGATAGGCTTGAAAATTATGTTGGCATTTGTGGACCAGCATTAGCTTGATTTAGGTCCTATCTCACTGCTACCTTTACTTTGTCTGTGTAAATGAGGAACTTTCAGATCAAATTAAAGTTAAGTATGGAGTGCCACATGGATCAGTGTTAGGGCATCTGCTTTTCTTCCTATATATGCTCCCCCTGGGAGACATTATCAGGAACCATGGAATTAGTTTTCACTGTTATGCCGACAATACACAACTTTATATTTCTTCGGAACTCGCCGAAATTTCACAGTTTTCCAAATTAACAGAGTGTATAAATTATATCAAAGAGCGGATGTCTATAAATGTCCCTCTACTCAATTCCAATAAAACACAAGTTCTAATTATTTGAACAAAAACCTCCAAAAATAAGGCACTAAAATATAATCACTCTTGATGGATATAACGTCAACTTCTACAGCAATAAATTTAGGTCTTATATTTGAAAGTAATCTAACCTTTGAAAAACAAATTTCTATATTTGAAGAACTGCATTCTTCCACCTTAGAAATATTACCAAGTTATGACACATGCTACCTGTTTCTGATGCCAAAAAACTAATTCATGCATTTATGACTCGAAGACTAGATTATTGTAATGCATTACTTGGTAGATGTCCTGCAGGTTTAATAAATAAACTTCAGTTGGTACAAAATGCAGCAGCAAGAGTGCTAACTACAACCAAGAAATACGATCATATCAACCCCATTTTATCGGCATTACGTTGGCTACTTGTTAAGTTTCTTATTCATTTTACAGTTCTGTTAATTGCTTACAAAGCTTTGAATGGTCTAGCTCCAAATTACTTAAGTGACGTCCTGTCACGCTATAATCCATCACGCTCATTACGATCGCAAAACTCCGGCCTGTTAACAGTACAAAGAATATCAAAATCCACAAAAGGAGGGAGATCATTTTCATATTTCATAGTGTTCGGAACCCAGACACACTCTCTCAGCTTAAGTCTAGACTAAAGACTTCTATATTCAGTCAAGCATACACTTAATTTATCCCTCAATTCATAGTTATGCTGCTTTAGTTAGGTCTGCCGGAACCGAAAACAATTCTCTTATTCTTTAACCCTGCTTTAAATCGAATGGCATCTACGCTAATTTTATTCTATTTCTTTCCCTGTCTATACCTCCGGATTATATCCAGAGGTTAAGAGGGTGCCAGATCCATCTCCGGTCCTGCCTGATGTCTGATTCCCACTGTGTCGCTGAGTAATGATGACCAGCTGCAGCATGTGCCAGCCAGACATCACTTCAGTCTACTAAGACAGACTTCACAGAGGATAAATTGATGCAAACTCAATGACATGGGATTTTTCATGAGCCACTGCCTGAAGCATGGGCTCAGGATTGAGTTCACTAAAATTACCTGCCATAAGCTTCCAGCCGGACTGCGATGCTCCTCACTGAATGATACCTATATTAACTTAGTCAAAGGAGGGACAACACTCTCTTAAACTACATAGAAAATGAATTAACCACTGACAAAAGCCTTCATCGGCCAAAATTAAAGGACAGTGCATCTACGTGTATTTCCTCAGTTAATTCGGAATGACTTCAAGGACTTTAACACTAAAACTTGTAGTTAATATAAAATCATTTTGTTTAATCATTGACCCACAACCCTTACTTAGTTTACTAATTTTAACCACTAATAGTTCTAAACAAAAATAACTAATATTGGCATTATATTCATTCATTTTCTGTTCTAGCATAATTTCATGTACAGCTGCTTTGAAACAACGCCTGTTGTGAAAAGCACTATACAAATACATTTGACTTGATCATCACACCACACTGTGTGAATATGTATGTTGTTTAAGATACAGGTGTTGAACTGAGGTTAGCTAATGTGCTAAAGCTAGCGGCAGCACATCACATGCGCTTGAAACGTCACTTCCGTCAGCTGTTAAACGGCGAATGCTTCCGTGTAGTAACAAACTTAAGTGGGACAATTTGGGACAATATTACACTTTTTCATACACTACACGGTTAAGTCGTTGTATATTTTGTAGGTGCATAGTGTGTATAGTATGCCATTTGGGACACAGCTTTTGATTTAAGGCCTTAAGTGGATTTGTTTACATTTAAAATTTTTGACAGTTGGAATTTGAATTAACGAGCATTCAGTTGGCACATTTGAACATTCCGTCGATGCAAGTCTATGGGATTTTTTTATTTTTTTATTTCCAGCTGTGCGAAAAACGTAAGTTTGATCAGTTAGAAAAGTCATAGCACACTATTCCAGAACAGTCTGAAGGTCCGTGCCGAGTTTGGTGGATGTAGCTTGAAAGCTCTAGGAGGAGCTAGTGTTAGAAATTTTGGTCTTGGTTTAGGGATGTAGAAAAAATCCTAAACCATATCTGTTGAATAACAGTATATTGGCTCTGTCAGGCCAACATGATAATGAAATACTGTAAAAGAAACTTACCTCTGTTTGAACCACGTGGTGAAAAAAAATATATTGTCACTCCCTTAAATATGATGTCAGAAAGATCAAGCCATTATTATTTTTTTAAAGGGCATGAGTCACATCATCACAGGATTGAATAGAAAGTGCAGGGACAAAGACAGATTAAAATGCTTAAAGCATTTTAGAAAAACACTATATAGTAAATGCATAATATTTAAGTACATTTTTATTTATTTAATTTTTAATAAGCCCATTAAAATGTAGTGGTGATGAATAGGGACATGCAGATTGGCTGATATCCAGATAAATAAATAAAAAAACATTTAAAATTTGTATTGTTTTAATTTATTATGCATTACACACTAAAATACTGACTATAAGTGACTACTAAGTGCAGTATTGTGTTAATTATATCAGCAATGTTTTAATCATAATTTTAATTATATTATAATTTTAATTTAATTATATTCAGTAGTCACAGGCACAAATGGCACTGTTTCCTGAGGATAACCCATATAAATTGTTTTTACAATAAAACATTTTTAGTTATTAATTGAGATCCTTATTGTTTTTATGCCAGAAAAATACTGTACTGATATTATTTTTAAATAAATTAAATAATCTGATATTGTAAAATATTCTCCTTAAATGGCTTCAATGTAGTGAGCTACTTTTTGTCTGAAACTTGTAGTATATTTGAAAGGTGTAGCTTGAATGTAGTTTTAACTTTAAATTATTAGTTGCTTGCAGCTTGGCAAGCCACTGTTTCAAAGTAGCTTCCCCATTACTGGCTCTTACCTTCATGTCATAGTTGACAATTCCTAAAATTTCTTTATTAATGCCAATTTATCAGAGTTTATGTAATAATAGTGTCTTGACTCCAGATACATGTAATGGGAAGGTGATTTGTGTTGTTTTGTGGCAGGAAGATAAAGGTCATCAGGGCCACGGCATCCCCAGCCCTCCTCACTTCATCTAACAAACTCAATCTGTCTTTATCAGCCATCATCTCTCCACACCTGAAATTTCTTTTTTATCTTTACCTTCTCCTGCCACCCTCCTATCTCACACATACTCTCTCTCCTGGTCTTCCTGGTGTTTAAAAGTATCTACTCTTCATCATAGGCTTTAACACACCTTAAAGTTCCTACAACAAAAAAACATGGGATTTGTGCATCTACATTTAAAAATGTAATGGGACACCAAATTGGACCCTAGTCGTGGAAGGGCAAAAAAAATAAATGTTAAAATTAATGCTCATACCTGTATGAGCATATCTGTTTCTTTGTGTGTGTGTACAGTATAAGTGTGTGTAAGCATGTTTTCTCAGGTGTGTGGCCGGCACCGCAGAAGGTGTGGGAGGCGAGGCCCCGCTGCGCGACACTCAGCCTTTTTTATCACAGGAATGAGCTAGTAGTATTTTAATTAAAATGTCAGAACAAATACTGGCAGAGGTCTTGAGGATGAATCGCTAGATAAGAAGAGCAGTGGGCCAGAACAGGTCAGAGAGACAATGTCACCTGGGAAGATCTTCATTCATCCCCATGGTCAAAGCGCTCTCTGTGTGTGTGTGTGTGTGTGTGTGTGTGGGGTGTGTGTGTGTGTGTGTGTGTGTGTGTGTGTGTGTGTGTGTGTGTGTGTGCGTGTGTGTAAGTAGTTAAAATCTTCCACGGGTATCTTTTTTTTTTTTTTTTTAGATTTGGGTGGAGCTAAATTGGACCAATCTGCTGCAACTAGTGCTACAATTTTGTTGTCAGAGTTTAAACAAAAATTTAAAATTTATAATAAATGATCATTTACTCACACTCATGTTGTTTCAAACCCATATGACTTTCTTCTGTGAAATACATAAAGCTATGCCAAGGGACCAGAATATCAAAGAGTCTTGGGGGTGGGCTCTTTTGACTTGAGCCAGTAAGCAACCACCTAACAATGCCATTGTGGAAGCGAGTTTTAAATGGGCCACTCGCTTTGTCTTCATTCAGGATTTAATACAAGTTAAGCTCAATCGACAGCAGTTGTTGCATACTGTTGATTACCACAAAAATTAATTTCGACTTGTCCCTAATTTTCTATAAAAATAGCAAAATCTGGGTAACTGTGAGGCACTAAAATGGAAGTGAATGGGGCCAATCTAGGGGTGGGTAAAAATACTAAGTTTCCTATGCATCGCAATCTCGATATCAATTCTTAAATCCCAAGATTGATCTTTTACTCTATGTTCAACCATCTACTACAATAAAAGGGATGTCACTCGCATCGCAACCATATTTTGCACTATGCAACTAAAATGTATGGTTGGCAGCTGGCTGGTAAATGTTTAGATTATACAGTATTTGGGTGGAGTATTCAACAGTGAGATCCTTTCACTGCTTGTCGAGAGTAAAAGTTGATCCATGTAATGTGTCCAAAGACGAGATCCACACAACCCATTTGTCATTGAATAATGTCTCTTTTAGTACTCTTTCTGTTCTTTACAGTCAGTTGTTTATCAAAAACAACAAAAATAGAAATAATTCTAATCATGCATATCTCGGATGAGGTAAAGCCGTTCAAGTCTCTCTTGTTAACATGCCCTCGTTTACAGATGCTCTTTAAAGAACAGCCAGGATTCTTAAAGAGACAGTACTGGTTTTTAGCATGCATTCAACAAATCAATATAAATACTTGTAAATAGTCACAGTATGCAATATTTTTATATTTTTATTGGTTGAATACATGGGTTTGTTCATTTAAAAAAAAAAAAAAAATCTAAAATATGACCAAAATGATGAAAAACTAATAAAATATTAGTCAAATTAATATTTTTGTAATGTACCTAGTTAGAAGGTCCCCTGTATAATTAACAGTATTAGCTGGGAGACAGTTTCTTTCATATGTAAGCAAAAGGGACATTATAACTGAAATCTACCCATTTGAATCGATATCGAATCGAAATTAGAATCTAATCGAGAGCTTCTGAATCAGAATTGAATCAGGAAATCTGTATCAATACCCAGCCCTAGGCCAATCCGTAAACTTTAAAATACTCACTGTTTCAAATGTAGAGCCACAATATGCTTGTTAAAATGATTCTAGAGTGATGAAATTGCTTACTAACTTTTTCTATGTAAAGTTATATTTAATCTAACAACTTTGTTGCCATGACAACATAATGAAATCATTCTTGAAACCCTAAAATGTCTGAAAAAAAGTATGATTTAAACAACTTTACAGCTCAAATAATACACAAGTTTTAACAGAAGAATTAATGTAAGTGCTTTTATAAAATTATCAGCTTCGCATTTCTGCCTTTAAAATCTCCAGAAATTGTCCCCAGTCACTTCTATTGTAAGTGCCTCACTAACCTCGATTTTTGCTTTTTTTAAAGAAAAGGAGAGACGAGTCGAAATTTCAATTTTGTGGAAATCAACATTATGCCACAAATGTTGTCGACTGAGCTTAACTTGTGTTGAACCCAGGATATTCCTTTAAGATGTTATAAGCAGATCACCCTTTTAATCGTTGTAAGGATAAATGTTGGTTTAATTTCAGTGTGTGTGTGTGTGCGCGTGTGTGTTGAGGCAGTGTGCCAGTGTGTTAGGGGGTGGCTGTGATTTGGGAGGTGTGCAGCTGTAGGCATGTGTTAGTCCCCATCAGGAGTGCTGCTGTATGCTAATCTGACATTTGTCACATCTGGGAGCATGTGTGTGCATGTGTTTGACCGAAAGAAAGCCTCTGTGTTCTCTGGCTGTCAGCCCAAACACTTGCATACTTTCACCGATACTTTATGGTATTTCTTAGACTTAAAGATAAATGGGTGAATAAAAATACTAAGTATTTTATGAGTATTGTATTGCTTTTATGTAACAGTTGTTGCGTAGTAACAATTTAAGGGCACAAATTTTCTTTAAAAAAGTTTTATTAAAGTTTTATTAAGTGTTATCCTTCCGCTAGAAAATATAGTCCCTGACACGTAAAAAATAATATGTTCTATGGGTGCTGCGCAGTGATAAACACAGTGACTAGATGAACAGGTGTTTTGTGTCAGTAGCTGTTGCTAGATTGTGATATTTTGAATAACAGCACTGGAATGTTTTAGTGTTTGGATCACTGTCGTATAAGTTGACTGCTGTTGTTAAGTTGTATCACTGCTTTTCATTGTTTGTGGGATTCCAGACCAGATTATGTGAGCGGTGCTGAGTGCAGTGCTCGAATTGATTCCAGGCTTATGGAGGGTCCCCACCCCTCAAGGGTTGTTTGGGGGTCTTGTGATGTAGTGGCGTTTACATTTTCATTAAATCGTACTTGCCATTATTATCTTTATTAAAATAAAAATTATTTGGGACCCTCTAAAGTCAATATTTTTTTTTCTTATGGAGGGGTCCTCAATGCCTTGTGGGGGGTCCGCCGACAATCCAAAGTTTTTTTTACGGAGAGGGGTCCGATTCTTTTTATTTTCTTTTTTCCTCCGACTGCGATGAAAACTAACTGACCAATGAGAAGTGCTTTTTTCATTTTTCCAGAGTCGTTGCAGCTGCTCAGTCCAGCGCGTTGTTTGCGCTAATCAACTGGCAAACACCCACATTGGACGTGCAGCTGGTACCCCCGAAAGTTATATACTTAAAAATACATAGTTGCAGTTCATGAGCGATGAACCCTTTGTACTGCAAACTTAATTCCGGTCTGTTTTTGAAAGTCTGCTTATGTTTTTTGTCTTAATGTACATTATTTAATAAGCAAATCACTGTTCCTGTTACATTCTCATGGCGTTATGAATAGCAGTGAGGGTCGGCGATTAGTTTGCACTGAGCTCGTAGTAAAATCCCATAGACACATTACATGCAATATTTTACTGTAAACAAACAAATTGCAGAACCACACTGCTATTTTTATTGCAAGGATAATATAACAAAGTATTGCAATACTTTAAATAAATACCGTGAGGCAGTGCTTTCTTGTATATTATTTTTAATATTATGCATCATATTTTATAATATAGGCCTACCTGTTATTCTTAACGTACATTATTCCATGTGTATTTATATCACTGTACCTTTTGTTATATTATGTAACTGTAGCCAGCTGGTATGTGATAGCTGTGCAGTGTGTAAACCTCACCCTTCTGGCCTTAAGAGACGCACTAGCGACTAAGGCTAGGGGCTATGGCTTTTCTAGTGCATCTGCCTCCGCCGGTTCGAATCCCGCTCGGGGCAGGTCGAGTAGGACCGGTGACAATTATCCATGCATTATAAAGAGAGAAGTTGGATTCGGGAATCCATTTGGAATATAAGCCTACTTGTAGCAAAATAGCCTACATGTGTAGGTAAATATTCAGCAGCGCTCTTTACTCATCTCATTCACATAAAAAACACAGATTAAATACTCCTCAAAATGCATCAACACCATGGAAAGAACATAATGAAATATTTATGCCAAATTAGGTAAATAAATGCTTTAACAGCATTCAATATATTAATCTCTAACAGCTGAAAGTGCGGACAGGAGACTGGTACAAATGTTTGTAGAACAGCAACAGCGCCGCCTACTATACAGGGGTGAAATAGTTTTTAATTTCATTTTTTACGGACTCGCTATGAAAAGACCTTCCCTCAGAGGTTTGTCTCCCAAAATCGTAACTAATATGGTGTGAACAGGCCTTAAGGCATCATAAAAGTAATCCATAAGACTCCAGTGGTTTAGTCAGTGTCTTCTGAAGCAATCCAATCGGTTTTGGGTGAGAACAGATCAAAATGTTATTCCTTTTTCACAATAAATCTTAAAAGCAGTTTTCTTGGCAATCATGATTTCAAGCTTGATTACACTTCGTATAGCACCATCTAGCACTCTGTGCTTGCAGTAAGCACTAGGAAGTGTAATTGAACTTGAAATCATGATCGTGCTTAGAGACTGCAATGGCAAGATGTACAGTGAAAAATGAGTTATATTTTGGTTTGTTCTCACCCAAAACCTATTGGATTGCTTCAGAAGACATGATGCCTTTATGTGATATTTGGACCTTCAGATTTCTGCCAATTATTTGCTTGCATTGTGAGGACCTACAGAGCTGAGATATTCTTCTAAAAATCTTTAACTGTGTTCTAGGATGGGATCTGGGAAGGCATGAGGGTGAGAAAATAAGAGAATGTTAATTTTTGGGTGAACTATCCCTTTAATCGATGTTATATGCTTCTGTTGATGTTATCAGCCCTCCTTATTTCAACTTCATAAATAATGACTGAATTTACACAAATGATCCTGTTCAAAAGTGTACATCCCCTTGGTTCTTAATATGGTGCATTGTTTCCTTGATGATCAATGACTGTTTGTATCTTTTGTGATTGTTGAGTCTCTGCTTTGTCCTGAGCAGTAAAGCAGCCCACTGTTCTTAAGGGAAATCGTCCTGTTACTGCACATTCTTTGGTTTCCCAGAATCTTCTGCACATTTGAGTTCTTCTCAACAGTGCTATGAAGTAGACATCCAACTTTGACACTTAGGATAACTGAGGGACTCAAACACAAATATTTAAAAAATGACAACGTTCATTGATACTCAAGAAGGCAACGCACTACATTAAGAACTAAGGGGATGTAGACTTTTGGACAGAATGATTTCTGCACATTTTTATTATTTTCTCTTGTGGTACATATACAAATATTTATGTAGCTTGCTTCTGTATGGCAATACAAAATGAAAAAAATACATATTTTATCTCATATTTGTGTAAATTCTGAAAGCAGTGTGTAAACTTATGAGGAATGCAAACTTATGCACTTAAATGTATGTATTTGTATATATCTGAATATTTTTCAATAAAATTAAAATTGTTTCTATACTTATCAACAACTTTAAATCAATAGTTTTATATTTTTCCATCAGTGTCCACATATTGTCAAGTCTTGTGTGCATGGCTCATTTTCGGGCTCTTCAGTCTGTAATAGAAGAGATGATGTGGTGTTGTGTATGTTCAGTTAAAGGCTTCAGTATTGTGTGTATCGGTGACCCAGCAGCATTCACAGGAAAGGGTGTTTTTGAAGCAGCGCTAAACATTGATGCCACCACACCTCTCCCCCTTTCCAAATTAAGCAAATCACTGGGCCTCTCCGGGCAGGAAAAGGAACACGCGTCATAATTGTGTGACATTTGGGTAATGACCGTACTGACATTTCAGACTGACACCTTCTCTCTCTCTCATGCTTTTCTAGCCTTTCTTTTCCCACCTTTTTGCAGCAAAGGCTTGTGTATTTAAAGGGTAATGATACAGACTGACAGCTTTACGCTTTAAATGAACCAGTGCCACACACACACAAGATTCTCTCTCCTCCTCTGTATGACCATAGAGCCTATTTAGCCTGCGATGTCATCAAAGCAGAGGAAAACTAGCTAAGATAACCCATGTCATGAAGCCAATAACAAAATATTAACAATGACTGATCTCATGATAAATCAATGTAGATCTTTGAAATGGGAATTTGTTTCCTTTTCTGTGACACTGTCGATTACCACGGAAAATAATTTCACTTGTCCAAGGCCAGTACATTTAAGTGAAGTGGTAAGTTGGGATGGTTCATTTAAGTGAGCTGGTTAAAACAAATGATTCACCAGTTCACTTAAATGTGGCTTTGGGAAGTCCAATACATTTTAGTGAATTGGTTTGTTAGGATGGTTCATGAAAGTGAACCAGCTAAAACAAACGATTCACCAATCCACTTACTGTATATGAAGCACTGGGAAGTCCAGTTCATTGTTGAGAATTGCTTTGTTCGGATGGTTCATGAAAGTTAACCAGCTAAAACAAACAATTCACCATTCTGGGGGCCTGGGTAGCTCAGTGGTAAAGACGCTGGCTACCACCCCTGGAGTTCGCTAGTTTGAATCCCAGGGTGTGCTGAGTGACTCCAGCTAGGTCTCCTAAGCAACCAAATTGGCCCAGTTGCTGGGGTAACCTCCTCATGATCGCTATAATGTGGTTCGTTCTAGGTGGGGCGCGTGGTGAGTTGCGTGGCAACGCGCTCAACAAGCCACGTGATAAGATGCACGAGTTGACGATCTCAGATGCGGAGGTAACTGGGATTCGTCCTCTGCCACCCGGACTGAGGCGAATCACTACGTGACCACGAGGACTTAAAAGCACATTGGGAATTCCAAATTGGGAGAAAGAGAGTAAAAATAAAAAAATATTTAAAAAATTTCACCATTCCACTTATATGAAACTTTGTGAAGACCAATTCCTTATAGTGGATCACTTTGTTCAGATAATTCATGCAAGTTAACCAGTTAAAACAGATGATTCACTAATCCACTTATTCGTAGCTATGAGAATTCCAATTTAATTTAGTCAGTCACTTTGATGAGATGGTTCCTGAAAGTGAACCAGCTAGAACAAACAATTCACCAATCCACTTACTGTATATGTAGCTTTGGGAAGTCCAATTAATTTGAGTGAATCTCTTTGTTTAGATAGTTCATGTATGTGAACAGTCTAAAACAAATGATTCACCAATCCACTCATAGGAAGCATTGGGAAGCCCAATTCTTTTTAGTGAATTACTTTGTTCGGAGGGTTTATGTTAGTGAACCAGTTAAAACAAATGAATCACAGATTCACTTTATGGTCAAACAAACATAGCTCGCCCCCAAACTCACGGTATTGGAGGGGCAAATGTTGCTGTTGTATTTAACCAATTTAACTGGGTTTTGAGGAACAAAGTAGCTTCTTGTATATTCCTTATAAATGTGATAACTTTAAATGAAGAAGGTCTATTTAAAACACCTGATAGGTCAGTGTTTGTCTGTAGCACCTGTGGCCAGTGTCTCTCCCAGTTCAGGCCAGCCAGTGACCCCAAAAAGCAGTTTTTACGTAAAAACAAACAAACTGTGGTTAGTCGCTTTACATGTCGGTCCGATGGCCATTTCCTGTCTAAGAGGGCAGTTCTTGGCCAGAATTAGTTGCAAACTGGATGACACTTGCTGCAGCTGACCCGATGTCAGACTACTGTTGTTTTTCGCTGTCCTTGGTGCTGAAATCCTGACTGTTGCATATAAAAAACAAACACTTGTAATCTTACTGAGGGTCTGACCTAAAATAGTAGGTTCCAACAAATGTCAAATTTGTTAAAATGTGGCAAATTGTACAACTTCAAACCACAAATGAAAATTTCTAGGTTTTCCACTGGCATTTGTCCATGCAAAAGAAGCTCCCGCAAATTTTACCATTTTAAACTTCTTTCGCAGAGGTTTGTGGACTTTCCCCTCACAGTCCGTGAAGAAGAAAAAAGTGCACAGATTCCATGTGGGCCTAGTAATTACCATACAAATAGGCGATTTGGGTCGGATTTGACTTAATATTTGTTGGAATTGTCTCAGAGAGTGTCAAGGGTAAGACATCTGAAATGCAAACTGTTCTTGTGTCCAGACTTTGAAAGACAGAATTGGAAATGCAATTAAATGATTTGTGTTTAGGTGCAGAAGAGAGAAGCAAGCCAACAGTGCTGTGGGTGATGTACTTCAACATGAGGGACACGTCAGCTCTGGATGGCAGCAGCTACATTCTGCCGAGTAATGTTCATGTGTGCACTGGTCCTGATGCCAGCCTGGGCAGTGACTACTCCATCAAACTGGTGAGTCCAGCAGAGGGAGGCAGACACTACCAATCAAGTCAAGTCATTTTTATTTGTATAGTGCTTTTCACAACACACATCGTTTCAAAGCAGCTTTACAGAAAATCATGCTTTAACAGAAATTATGCTGTAATGTCTTAAAGTCCTTATTGTGTGGTTTAAATGAATAACGTGATTGAAAATGTTTCTATATCTTGTTGTGGGCTATATTGTGGTTATTTTATTGATTTTCAAAGTTAAAAAGGAATAGCTCACAAAAATGAAAATGAGAGATTCTAAAATTACGGTGCCATTTAGGCTTGCACCTCTTGAAAATTGAACTCAACTTTCTGTCAGTTGTCAATCTAAGAAAATGTGCATTTAACCCTTCAAAAGTGTTTTTGCCAATCTCAGGCAATAATATTTAGTTGTTATGATTTCATTGTGTGTGTGTTTGTGGACAAAAGCTGCATGTTTCTCAACACTTACTAAAATATAACAGTCATTTTTCCTTCTATCCAAATTTTTATAGCATTTAATTTAAGTAATAAATGTCATAATATAATTTCTTTCATTAATAAACTACTTTCATCTTTAATTTGGGTTACTTTGACCAGTACCTCCTCTGTAAAGATAACAATATAACTGATATAAATCAGAAGTTTTTGTCTGCCCATGGTGTCCAGGAAATGAATATATATATATATATATATATATATATATATACACACAGTACTGTGCGAAAGTTTTAGACACTTGTGAAAAATGTTGCATAGTGAGGATTTCTTTTTTTGTTTTTTTTTTTGTTTTTTTACCCGATTTGGAATGCCCAATTCCCAATGCGCTTTTAAGTCCTCGTGGTCGCGTAGTGATTCGCCTCAATCCGGTTGGCAGATGACGAATCCCAGCTGCCTCCGCGTCTGAGACCATCAACCCGTGCATCTTATCACGTGGCTTGTTGAGCGTGTTGCCACGGAGATATGTGGAGGCTTCCGCCATCCACTGCGGCATCCACACTCAACTCACCACGTGCCCCACCGAGAACGAACCACATTATAGCGACCAAGAGGAGGTTACCCCTGTGACTCTACCCTCCCTAACAACCGGGCCAATTTGGTTGCTTAGGAGACCTGGCTGGAGTCACTCAGCACGCCCTGGGATTCGAACTAGCGAACTCCGGGGTGGTAGCCAGCGTCTTTTACCACTGAGCTACCCAGGCCCCCCATAGTGAGGATTTCTTCAAAAAATAATGCAATAAATAGTTTTCATTGATCAATTAATGTCATAAAAAGTCCAGTAAACGTAAAAAAATCTAAATCAATATTTGGTTTGACCACCTTTGCATTCAAAATAGCACCAATTCTCCTACGTACACCTGGACACAGTTTTTCTTGTTTTTTTGGCAGATAGGATGTTCCAAGCTTCTTGGACAGTATGCCACAGTTCTTCTATTTATTTCGGCTGTCTCAATTGCTTCTGTCTCTATATGTAATCTCAGACTGACATGATGTTCAGTGGGAGGCTTTGTGGGGGCCATGCCATCTGTTGCAGGGCTCCCTGTTCTTCTATTCTAATCTTTTCTATTTGCAAAAGTAATGTTTGGGAGTCTAACATTTATATTTCCTATTGGCACACTAAAGCTGAAGATATAAATAACCATCTTAAGACAAATGCTTTTGTGAAACATCTTATGTGCCTAAGACTTTTGCACAGTACTGTAGCAAAAGGCACCACAATCTTGGAAACACCCAAATTCTGTTATTTACTTGCCCGTGTGTCTTTCCAAACCCATTTGACGTTCTTTCTTTCATGGAACACAAAATGAGATGTTTAGTAGAATGTTTGAGCTACTCTTTTCTATACAATGAAAGTGGATGGGGACGGATGCCTTTGAGCTCCAAAAGAATAGAAAAGGACCGTACAAGCCTCATAGAAGTAGTCCATACAACTTGTGTGCTGTATTTCAATTGTTCTGAAGCCACAAGAAAGCTTTGTGTGAGGACCAAAATTTAAGTCACTCTTTCCCTCCTCCGTAGCTTTTAAATTTAATTTGTGTTCACGTAAATTAAAAATATAGCATGTCTTAATGTGTCGCACCAGGTTTGGCATCAATGATGATTGGCCACGAGACACTCGAGAACCAATGAAGTTGGATGTCACATTTGATGTCAAATCAATATAGAAAATTTGTGGTTATATCTCAAACAAACAGTCCAGTGTGCAGAAATATATTAAGTAAAGGTTTGCAGAAGTTGTGAACTTCTTTTCACATACAGTACTGTGCAAAAGTCTTAGGCACATAAGATGTTTCACAAAAGCATTTGTCTCAAGATGGTTATTTATATCTTCAGCTTTAGTGTGTCAATAGGAAATATAAATGTTAGACTCCCAAACATTACTTTTGCAAATAGAAAAGATTAGAATAGAAGAACAGGGAGCCCTGCAACAGATGTCATGGCCCCCACAATGCCCCCCACTGAACATCGTGTCAGTCTGAGATTACATAAAGAGACAGAAGTAATTGAGACAGTCGAAATAGATAGAAGAACTGTGGTGAATTCTCCAAGAAGCTTCGAACATCTGCTAACAACCAAGAAAAACTGTGTCCAGGTGTACCTAGGAAAATTGGTGCTGTTTTGAAGGCAAAGGTGGTCACACCGAATATTGATTTAGCTTTTTTATGTTTACTGGACTTTGTATAATGGTAATTGATAAATGAAAACTATTTATGTCATTGTTTTTGAAGACATCCTCACAATGCAACATTTTTCACAAGTGCATAAAACTTTTGCACAGTACTGTATATAATCAACAACATTTCAGCCTGTGCTGCCCAAAACTTTGCATTCTCACATCTCTAATACTAAAATATGGTGTGTTTATTGCCAGGCTGAATCAGTGTTTCATCATCTCCTGCCCGATGAGGAGTTCTGCCCACCTGCACCCAACCCTGAGGACATCATCTACGACGGTGATGGTTCACAGGCCGAGGGGGCGGGGTTTGGCGACACTAATAGCACAGACGGAGACAAAAGCAATGCAGAAGAAGAAGGTGTCGCCCAGGAGAAGAGCCCATCAGCAGAAAGCTCTGAGGCTTCAGAGAATATAGACAGTGTTATCCTGGAGACAACCACTCAGACCACACTCACTGATGAATAGATCCCTTAGAGATGGTTCCTCACTTTTAAATAATCACTGTTGCTCTGTTATCTGTTTGTCTGAATGCCTATGGAGGAGAACATATGGCTTCCCTCATACAATGTCATTATGTTCTGCTTAAAATCCATGTCTTCTTGGACTGGACCAGTGTGCTGCAATGACAAAATCTCTTTCCAGTTAAAAATGTGAGCATTTTCACACTCAAAGCCTTTAATGTTTTAGTTTGGCTCGTCACTGTAACGGTTAGCCTAACGAATTGTTCACTTTTTCTAAAGAAGATGTTTATTCCATCGTGTATTCACAATTTTGTCTTTGCATGGTTCACAAAAGGTGCCTATCAAAGCATATTTTACAATTAACTTACTTTAAAGGGATAGTTCACCCAAAAAGAAAATTCTCTATTTACTCACCCTCATGATATCCCAGGTGTGTATGACTTTCTTTCTTCACCAGAACACATTTGAAGTAAATTAGAAAAATATCTTAGCTCAGTAGGTCCTTAAAATGCAAGTGGATGGTGATTTCACTTTTGAAGCTCCAGAAATCACAGACTCGGTTGAGACATCCAGGATAAGCACACAAACGCACCATTTTGAGTAAAGAAACAGATAAATACAGATCTAAACCAAAACCAACAAAGCTAATGTACAGCATTCCTCCTCATTTGTAAACAGCGCTCCTCTTCCGGCTATGACGCACGTGCGTCAGTTCTCACCTGTTTCAAATGCTAATGTGATTACGTCACACGCATACCGCTGCAGAAAGGAAGCATGAAAAAGTACTTAATATTTATCTTTCTGCACTAAAAGTGATCGTGTCACTTTAGAAGACATTAATGTAACAGCTGGTCTCGTATGGATGACATTTATGTTGACTGTCTGTGATTTTTGGAGCTTCAATAGAGAAATCTCCATCCACTTGCATTTTAAGGACCTACTGAGCTAAGATGTTTTTCAAATTTTCTTCAAATGTGTTCTGGTGAAAAAAGAAAGTCATACACACCTGGGATATCATGAGGGTGAGTAAATAATGAGAGAATTTTCATTTTTGGGTGAAATATCCCTATAAAGGAATAATTCACCCAAAAATATAATTTTTTACATACAATGAAAGTGATTGGTGACTGAGGCTGTCAGTCCCTAACATTCTGCCTGACATCTCCTTTTATGTTAAACGTAAGAAAGCCTGCGTCTGTGTGTGAAGAATGATGACAGAATTTTCATTTTTGGGTGAACTATCCTTCATTAAAGCCGAATGACTTTGGTCATATGGAATATGTACTTCTGCTTCAAACCTTCTGACGACTTGTCTGCTAGCAATATGTATTTCATATTTCTGTTTTAATGCTGTCAGTCATTTCGGGTCCCAACAAAACAGTTCTCTGTCATGTCACATCCAAATGTATTTCAGAAATGTATTGCTATAGTTGTATCATAAAAAAAATGGTTGCAGACATTAAATATTTATTGAAGAAGTATTTTGGTGTTACGTCTAGTTTATTTGTGTTTAAACCTGTGCTGCATGCATCCCCTGATCCAGCTTTTTATGCATTCACAGTTCCGAACAACTGTACTATCCTGCAAAGGCAAAATGCAGTAACTACACTTTTTGTCAAAAATGATTTATGAGTGAAATCTGGTCTCTTAAGTTTCAATTTGCATACTGTCATTTGAACTGCACTTGATGAAGAATGTACTTCTCAGCCATTAATAAAGTACATTCTTTAGATAAGTACTTCTTTAGATATGCAGGTGAGTAGTATGAATACATTCCCGGACATACTTAATCCGAAATTGTGGACATTGTCCCGTGACCTGAATATACGAATAAGTAACAACAACATTCAAAATAATTTACTCTGGTTTTGTTGAATAATTTACTCTGATTTTGTTCAACAAGTACAATTTAATAACCAGGAGCAACTTTCTCTCAGTTGAAAACAGCCGCCCGGCTTGGGTTTTTTTGCCATTTTTTAATTCAGCGTTTAAAATATGATATCTTCCCAACACCCGTGGGATCATAGGATAGTAAATGGTCCGCTGGTTGCACACTTCAGAATCTTTTTCTGAATTCATTTGAACCGATTCTCTTTAATGACTCAAACAAACCCATACGCAAATAGTCGGCAGATCAATTCTGAGGGATGCCCTTACAAAAAAACAAACTTGCGGCAAGTTGTTGCCAAATGTTTGCCAGAGGTTCACCACTAGCGGCGAAGAGCTGCAAAGTTTTGGCAAACATTAGCGGCGAATCACAAGTGAATTTGCATGTGAAAATAATGAGCGACAAGTTTGCGGCTAGTTTAGATTTTTTTGTAAGGGTGACTTTGTAGGAGATAAACTGTAAGATGGGAACAATGTTGTTAACAAAATGGGAATATCTGTTATTAACAGTAAACGTTTTTATTAATATTGGCAACACTGTTTTTGTTGTTTTGTTCACATTATGTCGAATTACCCTCATTACATGATTCCGAATTGAAAAAATCACTCACATCTTTGTAAAACTCAACAAAGTTGAAAACTTTGAATTCTATGAAAGTTCCGACTTGACAGTCGTGAAGTCATGTAAAAAGACCCAATATGGCAGTGGCCTCAACAGTTCAAGATGGTGAACACATATTTCTGTTTGATATGTCATTTTATAATGCCATTGATGCCAGAATAATTTTTTTGTTCTTAAACATTTTTCAACAACACATAGAGGTGAATTAATATAGTGATAAACAAATTGTTGTTATCAACAACAGAGTATCGCTGTTATAAGTCATAAGGAAAAACTTACGAGATCTGAGGAAGTGAACAGCTCTGAGTAGAATTTCCGATTTGCCATCTCGTAATTACATGACATGAACACATCATTAACCATGCAATCAATAATGCTGAAACAATTTGACTCTATATATAACCTAGTGAAATATAATATTGAACAGCAAAATTCAATGTAAAATGCTACATGGGGGCTTCTGAGAATACTTCCGAGTAATGACAAGTTTGTGAATAATTTTTCTGAACCAAATTAAAGAAGTGAACTGTCCAAACGAACCGGATACCTTAAATGAATCAGATTTTCTGACGATATGTAGTAGGTAATCCGGTATTTTTCGCCTATTGTTTTATGAACACTGAGTATTCGGACACACTAATCACACACTAATCATTGTGATGTGCGTGAAGCGATCAGCAACGAGGACAATTGATTTATACTTTGACCTGAGGGGTACTCATCAGGGGACATACTTCTTTGGCATGCTATTTAGTAGTAAGTATGCAAATTTGGACGGGGGGGCTAGACTGTCTGCCCTGTGACAGATGGGTTTGACTGAAAATTGCTCATACTCACATACAGAGAAAATATAGTGAGACTATTACTATTACTACACCTATCAGCCACAACATTACAACCACCTGCCTGGAAGGTTAATGTTATTAAAATGAATTGTATTCCAAAATTCAACTACCTTCAACAATCTCTCCCTATGATGTCCCTCTCTCTTATTCCATGCAATTTGATAGCATAGTGAAGTCCTTCATTTGGAATGGTAAACGTCCCAGATTACACTTCGATTGACAATGGTGGGCTAGGTCTACCCAAGATTTTGTTTTATTATTATGCATTCGGTCTCAGAAAGATTTCAACTTGGTATTGGAGGAGGGAGTGTGGGCTAAGATTAAAAAAAAAACATCAAGTCTACATCTAGAGATGCAAGGGTGTGTCTTATGCAATTTAAGATATTACATCGATTCTATTGGACCCCCTCTAGATTGTATAGGCTTGGTCTTAAAGACACACCCACCTGCTGGCGATGCCAATCAGAATATGGAGACACAACATGTTTTTTGGTGGTGTGTTAAGATCCAAGATTTATGATTGAGGGTTCAGAGTTTTATGTGTGACGAATTGTCCAGGGGATATATAATTTGATTCTGTGTGTGTATGTTCTGTTTCTTCAATCCTGTTTTGTGAATCAATAAAATGTTAATATAAAAAAACACCTGCCTAATATTGTGTAGGTCCCCCTCGTGCCGTCAAAACAGCTCCAACCCGCATCTCTAAATAGCATTCTGAGATGATATTCCTCTCACCACAATTGTACAGAGCAGTTATCTGAGTTACCGTAGACTTTGTCAAATCAGTCTGGACATTCTCTGTTGACTTCTCTCATCAACAAGGCATTTCCATTCTCAGAACTGCTGCTCACTGGATGTTTTTTTTGTTTTTGGTACCATTCAGGGTAAATTCTAGAGACTGTTGTGTGTGAAAATCCCAGGAGATCAGCAGTTACAGAAATACACAAACCAGCCCGTCTGGTACCAACTCAACTCACTTTTATTGTCACTGTGCCATTACACAAGTGAAACGATGTGTGAAAAGCTTATGTGCATGGTGCAGACATTGCAGGTATACATGTAAATACAATAAGTATAAGTACGCTCAACAGAATAACAGTGTACAGAATAACAATATAGAGAATAACAATATAACACTATACAGAATAACAATATAACACTATAAAGAATAACAATCCACAGATGTTTACACAGTTTGCATGTTACACAATACACATTACACAAAATATAAACTGAACAGTTAGAGGCAACTGCACTGAATTGAATTAAGTACAGTATACATATATGTGGCATATACCATTGTGTTGCCATTGATCCTCTGTGCTTTCCTTACACATCGCCTGGTATAGATGTCCTGGAGGGAGGGAAGCTCACCTCCAACGATATGCTGGGATGTTTGTACTACCCTTTGCAGCGCTTTGCGGTTGAGAGCTGTACTGCTCCCGTACCAGACGATGATGCAGCCACTGTGTGCTCTCCACAGTGCACGTGTAGAACGATCTGAGGATGTTGTGACTCATCTCAAACTTCCTCAATCGTCTCAGGTAGAAGAGCTGCTGGTGCGTCTTCTTCAATATGGCCTCTGTGTGGATGGACCATGTGAAGTCATCAGAGATGTGAACTCTGAGGGATTTTAAGCTGCAGACCATCCCCACTGGTGCTCCATCGATAGTGATGGGGCTGTGTTCTTTGTCCAGTCTCCTGTAGTCCACCACAAGCTCCTTGGTCTTGTTGATGTTGAGAGAGTGGTTGTTCTCCTGGCACCAGCATGTTAGTGAACACACCTCCTCTCTGTAGGCTGTCTTGTCATCATCTGTGATCAGGCCTACCACCATCATGTCATCAGAGAGTACAGGAGTGGACTGAGAACACAGCCCTGTGGAGCTCCAGTGTTGATGTTCATTGGCGTAGAGATGTTGCTGCCCATTCTGACCACCTGGCATCTGCCTGACAGGAAGTCCAGGATCCAACTGTACAGTGAGCTGTTCAAGCCCAGAGTCCGGAGCTTAACGTCAAGCTTGGAGGGCACTATGGTGTTGAATGCTGAACTGTGGTCTACAAACAGCATTCTTACATGTGTTCCTTTTGTCCAGGTGTGAGAGAGCAGTATGTAGAGTGAAAGCAATGGCATCACCAACAATCATCCATGTGATTATCTAATCAGCCAATCGTGTGGCAGCAGTGCCGTGCATAAAATCATGCAGATATGGGTCAGGAGCTTCAGTTAATGTTCACGTCAACCATCAGAATGGGGAAATAAATGTGATCTCAGTGATTTGGAACGTGGCATGATTGTTGGTGCCAGATGGGCTGGTTTGAGTATTTCTGTAACTGCTGATCTCCTGGGATTTTCATGCACAATAGTCTCTAGAATTTACTCCGAATGGTGCCAAAAACAAAAAACATCCAGTGAGCGGCAGTTCTGTGGACGGAAATGCCTTGTTGATGAGAGAGGTCAACAGAGAATGGCCAGACTGGTTACAACTGACAAAGTCTACGGTAACTCAGATAACCACTCTGTACAATTGTGGTTAGAAGAATAGCATGCGGATTGATGCTGTTTTGGCGGCACGAGGGGGACCTACACAATATTTGGCAGGTGGTTTTAATGTTGTGGCTGATCAGTGTATATTTTTAATTCAAATATGACTGGATTTTCAAAAAACATTGAAGCCATTTTTCCCCCGTTTCAGTGTTGGTTCAGTTACTCTGTTTTGAAATTGGATGGCAGTATACATTATATAGCAGACACATTTAAATTGATTTGCCAGATTTAAAAATATCTGTGATTTTAACTTTTTTTGCATTGTCTGTCACTGATTCAAACTGATTTTCATGTGAAACTCAAATATAAGCTGAATTGAGCATTAGTGATGCATCTTAAGCATAAAAACATGTGGTTTACCTGCTATAAAGGAGAGATAATGAAACGTGGGCGGGATGGAGAGAAGTGCAGTTTGATGACATTTGGTTTGCACTGCCATGGCTGAACAGATGGCTCATTATGGCTGCGAGTGTGCAGTCGTCCCTCACAGTGCTTGCTGTCTTTGTTTCTGTGGAATTTGATATGGGCTCTGCCAAGGGTATTTACTCATTCTGGAGGGGAAGAATTACTGTTGAACACATGGCCCAGGTTAGTCTCAGACCGGAGGAAGTGTGCTGATCCTCCTAGACTGCTGGGAGTAAGCACACCCCTGACAAAACTGACGAGTGTTTAGAGTCGAGTCAAGAGTTATGTGTGTCATATATTACACAGTCTTGAGTTTATTTTACACTTATGTGTTGTAGTTTGCATGGTTGTTCATTTCATGTGGGATTAGAATGCAGAGTGTGGTGTATTTTGAACCAGCACCACCACAATTTGGACACATGTGAAGCTCAGAGTGGGGGGATATAAAATATATATACAGTATTTACTGGATTTGACCTTTTTGCCATTTCAGTTTATTCTAAATGTTTCTCTTCATGATTAACATTTAACATTACTCAATTATTAGGTAGAAAAAAGATATGCTGTCAGTGTACTACAAAGCAGGTTAAATATTTTCCAAATAAGGAATGCACCAACAAGAACATTTTTTAGATAAAATTATAGGCCGATACCGATATTTTGCCACTTACATTATTTTGTCATCAGCTCAATATTTTGATTAAGAATTATGTTTTTAAAATGTTCAAAGAGGCACAAAAGCTATTTTATTGTTTTAACAATAATTAATTTCCACTGAACATGGATTGGATCTGTTGAACACATGACAGGCCAAACTTTTAAGAGAGCCACATAAAACATAAATACAAGATAAAAAGAAAAAGAATATAACATGACAATTTACAGAATGTGGTTATTGTGGTTATTACAGAAAAAGGTTATTTGCACTTCTAAAACATTTTGTTCACTTTTGTTTTTGCAGTTCTAAACAATAAAACTCACATTTTACATATTATGATAGAACATTACAAATTCATACAGTATTATCAGTTAGAGTTTATATTGATGGTTACATCCAGTGAATATAATTTGGTCAAAAACTGCCTGATACAGTGGTGCATCCCTACAGATAATATTTTAATCTTTTATTTTGACTTTAGTACAATAACAATATAAAAGCTTACTATTTATATTGTCTTTATAATATCACACTTCTCTTTCTTTAAAAAGAGTGTGTGTATTATTGTACTTTGTACCAAGAACAACCATTTTCTGTAAACAGTAACCATTAAAATTTTGCCATAACAGAGTTGAACTACTAAGCTTGACAAGGCCAATGCAAGTGTAAACATAATGAAATACTGAGATAAATGTCTGTTCGGACCAAATGTTTAAAAATTGTTTCTGATACTAACTAAATGGAAAATGTCACAGCATTACAAAGTGGAACACGAGATAAATTCTGTGATATATATAATGTAGTGCTGAGAATTGATACAGGTTTTCCTATTTGATTTGATTCTGATTCACAAGCTCTCAATTTGATTCCGATTTCATATGAGTATTTTCCAGTTAAAATTTTTGCTTACATATGAAAGAAATTCTCTCCCAGGTGATGCTGTTAATTATACAGCGGACCTTCTTACTATGTACATTACAAAATATTCATTTTACTAATTATAAAGTTTTTCATAATTTTGGTCACATTTGAGCTTTTTAAAAATGAACAAATTCATTTATTCCATCAATTAATATGATATTATATTTCATATATTATATTTTGTTACACGTTTATTATTCACATGCATAATTTGTACTATTTATAAGTATTTATATTGATTTGTTGAACACGCGCTAAAAACCGGTACTGTTTTGTAGGGGGTTCGAGTGGAAAGGAGGAGGCGAGAACCGGCTTAAGAATATAAATAATAGTTTAATAATAAACTTAACCAAAAACACACAACCATAAACACACAGTACAGCTGCCTGTAATTCTCCCTCTCTCGAACTGTCGTCCCCGGCCGCCTTTATCCCTCGCGCGCCCCATCAGGCTGATTGGGGACTGGGCGTGCATCATTCCAGCCCGGCCCCGCCCTCCTCGGCTCTACACTCCTCCCGGCGTTGCCTCAGGCCGGGGAGCCCCTGGCATGACGTACATCCCCCCTTCCTCTCCGGGGGGGGGGGCGTGCCTTGCGCCCCAACTGCCGGCGGGTCATCCCCGCTTCGCTCGACCTGGGAGGAGACAGGAGGGGAAAAACAACAACAAAACAAAATAGGCGAGGGAAAGGCCAACACGGAGCGACATAGAGAGAGAGGAGGGAGAGAAAAAGAAACTCACCGGTTCTCTGATGCGCCGTCGCGTGGTCCTCGATCACTCCTCCACCCTCTCAGGCGGACGGCAGTCGCTCCTCCCCGGGCGACCGGAGTCAGACCTCCGACCCCCAGCAGACAGAACGCCCCTCTGCGTTCCCGGCGTCCCGTGGGGACACTCCTCCACCCCTGGTAGTGGCCCTACCACTCCAGGCGGTCGGGGAGTCGCTTCCCTCCTCCCCCCGCGGACGGCGGTCTTCTCTCGACCCCTCCACGTTCTTAGGGGATGGCAGGACACTCCTCCGCCCCCGGCAGCGGCTCCCTCGCTCCAGGTGGTCGGGGAGTCCCGTCCCTACTCACCTCGCAGACAGCGGCCGTTCCCCGCGTCTGGGTGGTCGGGCTACTCCGTCCCCTGTCGGATGGCAGCGGCGCTCCCCTGGGTGGACGGCAGTGTCGAGGACTCTGCGACGGGAATCCCTCCTCCTTCCCGGGTTTCGGCACCAGTGTAGGGGGTTCGAGTGGAAAGGAGGAGGCGAGAACCGGCTTAAGAATATAAATAATAGTTTAATAATAAACTTAACCAAAAACACACAACCATAAACACACAGTACAGCTTCCTGTAATTCTCTCTCTCTCGAACTGTCATCCCCGGCCGCCTTTATCCCTCGCACACCCCATCAGGCTGATTGGGGACCGGGCCTGCGTCATTCCAGCCCGGCCCCGCCCTCCTTGGCTCTACGTGTCTCTTAAAACAAAACCGGCATTTCTGTAAAGAGCGTCTGTAAATGAGCACATTTTAACGAGAGAGACTCAAACGGCTTTATCTCATTTGTGCTATGCGTGATTAGAATTAAGTGTTTCCATTTGTGTTGTTTTTGATCATTGGCTGTAAAGAACAGAAAGAGTATTAAAAGAGACATTATTCAATGACAGTTTGATTGCGTGGATCTCGTCCTTGAACACACATTACACAGAACAATTTAAAAAAAAATTTTACTCTCAACAAGGAGCTGAACTTCTTTCCCACTATAGTACACAATCGCTGGTGAGTGAAATCTAAACATTTACCAGCCAGTGGCTAATCACAGATAGTTGCATAGCGCAAAATTTTGTTGCTAATGTGAGTGATTTCCTCTCATTGTAGGGATTAAAAATTTAGATCATTCAAATGAAGATCGTGATGCACTAGAAAAATCATCCTGGTTATTTTCGTAACCTCCGTTCCCTGATGGAGGGAACGAGACGTTGTGTCGATGTAGTGACACTAGGGGTCACTCTTGGGATTTTGAAAAAAGGCCAGTGGGAATTAGCGAGTGGAATTTGCATGCCACTCCCCCTAACATACGGGTATAAAAGGAGCTGGCTCGCAACCACTCATTCAGGTTTTGTGCTGAGGAGCCGAGACAAGGTCCCGGTCATTTCAGCGGGTAGTTCAGTATTGTGGCAAGAGGGACACAATGTCTCCAGGACGTCCCCTATCTGTCACTCACTCAACGTTGTGTCAATGTAGTGACACTA
This sequence comes from Myxocyprinus asiaticus, assembly GCF_019703515.2. Lineage (NCBI taxonomy): Eukaryota > Metazoa > Chordata > Actinopteri > Cypriniformes > Catostomidae > Myxocyprinus > Myxocyprinus asiaticus. The sequence continues at coordinate 11,858,586 of NC_059383.1, forward strand.
GGGGTCCCTATACGAAATGCCACAATATGCTGAACTGTGTTACATGGACTGGTGGTGCGAGACAGGCAGACCGCTGTGTGCCTTGTAGCCAGCTCACCAGGCCGTCACGTAACCTCCCCCAATGCTCTTATGAGCGTCGAACGGTCCTTTGGGAACAAGTTGACTTGCCCAACAAGTCCCAAGGGGAAGACACCGCAGAGACCACACCCCACCGG